>NC_140179.1:48857390-48908351 GCF_963971535.1 Notolepis coatsorum | reverse complement strand
TCACGACTGGAAGGATGAGACATTAAGTTGTGCTTCAGTCTCTGAAGGAAACTGTCCTTCTGTAAACTAACTCTAAGTTACATTGTTAATTTAGTTTGTATTTACTTTTCTAGTTTAAGTTAATTCAATTAAAGAAATTGTAACTACAATTACATTTAAAACATTTATGCATAATAATTAGGGATGTCCGATATTATCGGCCTACCGATATTATCGGCCGATATCGGCATCAAAATGTGATATCGGAAAATATCGGTACCGGTTTTCCAAATTTTTATTTTTTTTATTTTAATTTTTTTACATTTCTATAACCTTTATTTACCCAGGCAAGCAAGTAAGAACAAATTCTGATTTTATTTATTGTCAAAAGTATGCATAATGTTGTGTTAATTCCACAACAAGAGATATGTAATGTTAATTACCTGAAATTATTCAGTTTTTGGGGGGGGGGGGGGGGGAATCCTGCATATATCGGTATCGGTTGATATCGGTTGATATCGGTATCGGAAATTAAGAGTTGGACAATATCGGTATATCGGTATCGGTAAAAAAGCCAATATCGAGCATGCCTAATAATAATCATCTGTTCTGTGCGCAACCGAGGGAACATGTATGCGCATGCGCGGGAGCGCGCATGCACGTGGCGTTTGGGCAGTTTCCCATATTACGACTGCACCACTGAGCACAAGTACAATACACCATCCAACCAGAGTGGATAAATAAATGCTCCAGAAATAAATATGCGTGGAGAAAGACTTAGTGAGCCTCAGCGAGCGCGCGAGCGCACACACACAAACACACACACACACACCATACTGTATACATGCAAATGAATCGTTCCTGCAAAGTAGGCTTCTATTATTCTAATGACTTGTTTTATTGGGTATCATAGTAGTATGTCCTACTGTAGAACATGACATATTAGCATGACATCTCATTTATTAATGACAATACTGAATGGCTACGCAATTGGCTCTTGACAAGTGTAAAGTATGGATTAGACGGTCACAGTCAACGTCGGACCCTTTAGCTGGTAAACAAACTACCCTCCCACTCAGGGCTTTATGGGGTAGAACACATAGTAGCTTACTACAAAAACCTAGGGGTCCGCAAGGACGACTTCAAGCTGGAAATGGTAACAACAGATGAGGTACTCAATAAACTGAGCGCCCTCCAACCTAACAAGGCCACTGGCCACGACAACATCCCTTCCAAATTCCTCCGAGACTCAGCAGCCGCCATCACCCCAATCATCACACACATAATAAACCTCTCCATAAAACAGGGACACGTCCCCAAGGACTTCAAAATTGCGAGGGTGACCCCTCTGCACAAAAAGGGCAGCAAATTAGACCCAGGCAACTACCGCCCTGTTTCTATTCTCACCTCCATCTCGAAAGTCATGGAAAAAATAGTCTACGAACAGGTCGAAAAGTACCTAGCGGAAAAAAATCTAATCTACGAATTCCAATCTGGCTTCAGAACATCCCACTCCACTGACACATGCCTTCTCTATTTGAATGACCACATCAAACAAGAGGTGGACGCAGGCAAATACTGCGGCATGGTCATGCTGGACCTACAAAAGGCCTTTGACACGGTCAATCACTCCATTCTGATTGACAAGCTAAAAGCAATTGGTTTTGATAGTCTATCAGTGAGCTGGATGCAATCCTACCTTGAGGGGAGGGAACAGATGGTGGAGGTAAACGGTACCCTATCCCCCCCCTCACAGTGAGCTGTGGTGTTCCACAAGGAAGCATACTAGGACCGCTACTGTTCCTAATTTATGCAAATGACATGTCGTCAGCTTGTGACTGCAACTTGTTCCTGTTTGCGGACGACTCAGCCCTGCTGGTCTCTGA
This sequence comes from Notolepis coatsorum, assembly GCF_963971535.1. NCBI lineage: Eukaryota > Metazoa > Chordata > Actinopteri > Aulopiformes > Paralepididae > Notolepis > Notolepis coatsorum. The sequence continues at coordinate 48,906,486 of NC_140179.1, read as the reverse complement.
CAAGAACAAGTTACAGGTTGAAAAAACCCCTCAGCTCGGAACTAGGCAGAATCTGCATATGGCTCGCTGATAACAAACTATCATTACACATGGGCAAAACAGAGTCCATTCTCTTCGGTTCAAATAACAAACTCAGCAAGACCGACGGCTTCTCAGTTACAGTGGGTGACAATATTGTCACAAGGAAAGATGAAATTACCTACCTGGGTTCCATCCTAGAGGCTAATCTCTCCTGTGACAAAATGGCATCCAATGTAATAAAAAAAGTCAACCAACGAACTCGATTCTTGTACCGGATCTCCTCTCTGGTAAACAAGAATACCCTGAAGACTCTGGCAGGAGCACTCATTCAGGGGTACTACGACTATGCTTGCACCTCATGGTACCAAAGCACCTCAAAGGCGCTAAAAACAAAATTACAAACATCTCAAAACAAACTGGTCAGACTACTGCTTGACCTTACTCCTAGAACCCACCTCACCCCTGCCCACTTTGACAACCTAGGATGGCTTAGAGTAGACGACAGAGTACAGCAACTTGCAATGGGCCTGGTCTACAAGATACACTACACGACCAAGGTACCCATGTACATGTCAAAATACTTCCCAAAGGTCAGTGAATACCACGATCACAACACCAGAGGGAGCTCCACAATCATGTTAAACCCAGATTCGGCTCAAATAAGGGACTAAACACGTTTCGCAATTATGCCACATCAATGTGGAACGCCCTACCCAAAGCTGTAAAGGAATGTGGATCACTACCCACTTTCAAAACCTCTCTCAAGGGACACCTACGGGAGACTGCAATTCAACACTGGCCCCTGTAAATATCCTAACCCAACCCCCTCCAATGTACAGTCATTTACCTAGTATGGTTTTGTCAATAGTCCAATGTACAATTTTGTTTGTTTGTACAGTGTCTCCCCCCCCCCCCCCCCCCCTCAATGTACAGTTTTGCTTGTATATACAGTGTGCCCCCCCCCCCCCCAACCACCTCCAATGTAGATTACCCAGTATGGTTGTCAATATCCCAGTGTACCCAACCCCCCCACCCAACCTCCTCCAATGTACAGTTTCTACGTCAAATGTATATACTCCCTTTTCCTGACTCCTTCTGTATCACAAACAGTACTGTATTTGCAAATCTGGTATGTCATAAATGTATAGATGTAGCAGTACTGACTATCTGTATGTCATGTATGTCATATATGTCCTGATGAATTGAAAATGGGGGACCCTGATGTAAACAAGACGAAAGTCTTTCTCTGGTCTGCATCCCCTTAACAATTGTGTGTATTGAGCTGTACTGTATTGTACCCATTCTGCAATCTGTTAATAAAGTTTTCAATCAATTCAATCAAAAGCTCAACTGGTTAGTGCGGCTGCCTGTGGATCCTATGGTCACAGGTTCAAATCTCTCAGTTACACATGTTTATTTTTATTTCATTCATTTATGCATTTATTTATTTCTGGAGCATTTATTCATCCACTCTGGTTTGGATGGTGTATTGTGCTGTATAATGACAATACATTTGAATCTAATCTCATTCTGAGATCAGTCGCAAATCGTTTCAGCTCTACCTGTTGTGCAATGCCGAACCTTTGAAGCCCTTTTGCACACAGCACATTTTTCCACTGTTGTGTTCATACGGTTGTGTTTACTTCGGCCTGAGTAACGCCCCCCCGTTGATGACGGAGGAACGTTGGTTCTGCTTAAATAGGTGTAAACGCGGGCTGGTTCGCCAGAAAGCACCAAGGTTCAGAGGCACCAGAACGGAGCCGGAGCTTGAACCGGAGCCTTGCCGGTGTGAAAGTGCCCTAAGATGGCACAGGAGTATTGGCATTTTACAGCTTTATTTGTAGATAGGACAGGCAGAGAGGAAAGTTGGGTGAAGAGTTGGGTGAAGAGTTGGGGAAGACATGCAGCATAGGTTCCGGTCATGTAAATCACACTGTGAGCTCAGCTACGTGGTGCGCCACTGTGGTGCCCCTGGTCCCTAGATGTGACTGTTTTGTGACAGCCGCCCTTTTGTTTTAGCTTTTTCTTTTCATCATATAATGATCCGCTTAACCTGCATGCTATAGCCCCTTTATTGGAGATCCTGGACTTGTCAGAGGTCAGAATGAGATCAATGGTAGTTTGTGTTGAATCACACACTATTGTGGGTTGGGTGATTAGCTGGCTGACACTGTGCAGATCATTAAAACCTACTGAAGGACTTGGAAACGGGTGCTTCTTAACCCCAGCTAAACACCCATCAAGTGTATCATAAAAGCCACTCTGTTCTGGTGGTCCCACGGTGTATGTTTCTATATGTGTGTGTTTGGGGGGGGGGGGGGTATGGGGGGTGGTGTACTTGTGTGTGTGTTTCAAGCGTGTATGTGTGTGTGTGTCAGATGTTGTATGGGGAGAGTGTGTGTGGGGGTTGGTGTACGTATGTGTGTGTGTCCTCTCATAGTCACCTATACAGAATGAAGAGCTAAATGAAGCCTAAGACTCATCCCCCCCCTGACACACCACAAACCGCCTGTGCCGGTCCTTTATACCGGCAGCCATCACGCTCTACAATAAAGGGCTCGGGCGGCCGGTTCTGCTGCAGAGCTGTCGCTGTCACAACTCGGGACTTGAGAACTGGAGACTCACATCACCGACTGTCTTGATTCTTTGCACTAGAGACTCATGCCACAATTTCCCCTAGGGAATCAATAAAAGATTATCTTATCTTATCTTATACCATAGGGATGTATACATCAGTATGAGTATTTACTCATTTATGTGTGTGTTTGTGTGTGTATGAGAGTGTGTGTAGGAGAGAGAGAGTAGGAGAGAGAGAGAGAGAGAGAGAGAGAGAGAGAGAGAGGGGGAGAGAGAGAGAGAGAGAGAGAGAGAGAGAGAGGAGAGAGAGAGAGAGAGAGAGAGAGAGAGAGAGAGAGAGAGAGAGATTTTGATTGATTCAGTCTGTAAGACAGGGCTGCAGTCTGAGTCCAACACTGTTTATCATTTACATGAATTGCTTAGCGGTGCAGTTGGAGGAGTCTGCAGGGACCGGTCTCACACTTCATGACATGGAGATCAAATCTCTTCTCTATGCAGATGACCTGGTGCTGCTGTCAGACACAGCTGAGAGTCTACAGCACCTGGACCTGCTAGATAAGTACTGCCCATAGGCGGCGCGTATATAAGGCTAGGGGGGGCTATGCCTACCCAGAATATTATGCTCGGAATCTTGAAATGTATATAATATAGTAAATTATGTGATATTAACATACCTATCAAAATGTGGTAAAAATTATTTGACAGTGTAATCCAGTGCTATATTATTGTGGTAATGAGGTATGGGGTCAACACAGCTACACTACATGGGACAAACACAGAGCAGGAGCCCTACCTTATTATTTTTGAATGTCCATGAATAATAAGGGCAGAATTAGGCAGAGTTTCGCTAATCATTTATATTAAAGAAAATCAAATTCTGGACCCATAAGAGACAGACCCTTACCAGGTACAGGCTCAGTGACAGTATAGCCATTGAGAAATGCAGACATACATGTGGTCACTGTACGTCAGGTGAGGTTGAGATCCAGGTGTACTTTCTCCTAAATTGTGAAAGAATGAACATTCATGAGTCATTCAGAAAGAATCTCAAACGGTTCTGTATTAAGAGAGGAGGAACAAATCCGGACTAGCTGCCCTGTGTCAACATGCCGTAGTCTGTGACTTCATGTCAAATCTTGTTTTTAGCCAAAGAACATACTGTATTATATTTTCAATTGGAGTCAACCTTTTTATTTATTTATTATTATTATTATTATTATTATTATTATTATTATTATTATTATTATTATTATTATTATTATTATTATTATTATTATTATTATTATTATTATTATTATTATTATTATTATAATTTTTATTATTATTATTATTATTATTATTATTATTATTATATTATTATTATTATTATTATTATTATTATTATTATTATTATTATTATTATTATTATTATTATTATTATTATTATTATTATTATTATTATTATTATTATTATTATTATTATTATTATTATTATTATTATTATTATTATTATTATTATTATTATTATTTCTTTTTTTAAAGCAATGTTTTGTTTTGACATGCAAATGTACACTGTAATATGTTATAAACTGCTTTGCCAATATTATTAATTATTCATGCCAATTAAAGCACATTTTGAAACGCATTTGAGACTGAGACAGACTGTAATAGAGAGAGAGAGAAAGAAAAAGAGAGAGACTGTTAAGAGAGAGAGGGTGAGAGAGACTGTAATAGAGAGAGAGACTGTTAGAGAGAGAGAGAAAAACAGAGAGAGAGAGAGAGAGAGAGAGAGAGAGAGAGAGAGAGAGAGAGAGAGAGAGAGAGAGAGAGAGAGAGAGAGAGAGAGAGAGAGAGAGAGAATGAGAGAGAAACAGAATGTAAGAGAGAGAAAGAAATGATGAGAAAGTCAGAGAGAGTGAGGTTCTCTCTTGGAACACAGAGCTGAGTCATCATAGGAATTTAATCAGGAATGTAGACCCTGCCTTCCACACACACACACACACACACACACACACACACACACACACACACACACACACACACACACACACACACACACACACACACACACACACACACACACACACACACACACACACACACATACGTGTTAACAGGTACTCCCGAGGACCTTGAGATATCAATAAGGTTGCGAGGACCCCCCTTTCCGCTGTGATATGGACCCTGAAAAAAATATATTTACCAATAGATGGCGCTCAACTGCTGGAAACTGACTTCAAAATAATTTAACACACATGTTTGTTTTTTGTGTTATGTTATGTCATGGGACAGACTCGTGAGGACTAGTGGTGTAAGCCAATCAGATACAGACGTGGGGCGGGACATGAGGGTCCTCAGAGAAGCGTATAAATAAGAATACACACGTCTGTCCTCAGAAAACCATATACACCGGAACACACACGTCTATATAAATACATATCGTTTCTGCCTTCAGAAGGTGTTATAACATATAATTTCTGCCTCCAGAAGGTTTTATATGGTTTTATATGAAACATATAGGCCTAGTTTCTGTCTCCAGAAGGTTTTATAAGAAACATATAGTTTCTGCATTCAGATGGTAAATATATCATTTCTGCATTCAGAAGGTTTTATAAGAAACATAGTTTCTGCCTTCAGGTTTGATATGAAACATAATAACTCGAAATTTTTCTTACCCTCTTCCCACTCTAAAGGGCTACCTGTCGAGAATTTATAGGCAGCTATGCTCATTACAGTCCACCTCCTTAACCCTCATGTTGTGTTAGGAATTGGCACCACTGACCGGTTAGCGGGTCAATGTTGACCCGGGGTCTAACTCAGTCCTGACCACTAAAAAGAAAGGAGTATCACTCAATATAGTTAATACTACATCCTAACTAACATTATATGCATTCATAACCATATAATCCCATTGTAATTTGATTGTATTACAATCACATCATGTCCCTTATTTTTTAGATGAAAATGAGGTTGTTCAATCATAATATACTAAATGTGAAACCCATAGATAATGTTTTCTGACTATAATAGAACAATATTAGAATATAACTACTGAAAAAAAGTTTAGTATATTTATTATTTTATTTATTTATATTTAGTATTTTTATGGTATAGTTTACCTTGCCCGGTCAAGAATGACCCTAACACCACAGTCGTACCTTTTTTTCTGCAGATACCTTCAGAATTTTCAAAATGGTGACAGTTTTGCTGCGCTTATATAATATGTATAATATGTGTTGTGGAGGATATCATAAAGCCTTGTTCTAATCAAATCAACTACATGATAGTTATTACATATTATAACCTTGAAACGGGTCGCTGGAGACCCTACCACCACATAAGGGTTAAACATTATTTCTCTTCGGAGTTGTGGGATATTTTCAATGTTTTAGCTAATTTTGATTTAAATGGTATAATTCCCATTTTAAAATGTTTTACCATGGTATGTTTGGTATCTTTTTTTTCCAGCACAGCCTCACATATATGACCTGACAGTTTTCATACTGCATAATACTGTATATACTACTGTATACTGTACAACACAAAACACAAAATCGGATTGAGAAATGTGTTCTTTTTACTATGAACCAATGCAAACATATTCAATCAAGCATATAAAACAGTGGAAATGCCCCCTCAGGTAGCATATTTACATAAACAAAAGAGAAAAGGGCAGAATTCAATTAAAAAACAAGTATTTTCTTAATACACAGGTAATAAACCCAGACGAAATGTAGATTCTCAACTGGAAAATCTCACCATCATGCTTTTTTAGAAATAGTCAGTAAAAAAGTAAGTAAAAGTAAAAAAAATATATAGCATCATTATGGAATGTAACTAAAGTAATGTGCAATAAAAATACTATAATATAATAATAGTAAAAGTAAAGAGGAATATTCAATATACATATATACACTATATAGACTACTGTAGACTACTGTACATCATATACATATGTGTGTGTGTGCGACATTGTACTGTGCTGTACTGTGTGCTCAACTGTGCCACAATTCGAAACAGTTTGCCAATGACGAGACAGAGGGCTACATCACAGCGCTTGCATTTCCAGGGAGTCGGGGTCCTTTTCCCCCCTTTGTGACACTGCTGGCAGATCCTGCGGCCATGTGTGGCTTTCTGTCTGACGTCCTCTGTAGGTGCTGCGATGGCAACAGGGATATGGTCTACCTTCCTGTCAAGAGGAGCTAGTGTGATGTCCACGCCACACAACTCACGCGCTATCTCGCACATGAAGTCCTTGTGAGTCATGTGTGCCTCCTGTTTTGCCTTACTGATTTCACAGTGGAGGATGTAGGCGTTGGTGCTCGCGATGTCCACAAAGTGGAAGAACATGGTCCGGTACCAGTGGGAAGTTCTGCGGTGTGTGGAGTAGTACTGGATCAGCTGGTCTGAAAGGTCAACTCCGCCCATGAATTTGTTGTAGTGAATCATGGTGGTGGGACTACGAAACATCTTGATCGTCCAGACCCCATGCACCTTCAAGATTCAAGAGATTCAAGAGTTTTATTCATCACATACATAACAGGCATACAGTGAAATGCGGGTGGCCATGCCCGCTTCGATTGTGCAATAATACAAAATAATAAAATAGACATAATAAACAGGTATAAAAATACATAAAGCATATACCTTTACTCTCCTCTGGACCATGTCTGTAGGTTGAAGGACCCCTGGGTGGACAGTGGAGCACGCAGACACCTAGACAGAATAGAATAGAAATTAATCATCCACAGGGAAATTTTACACTACAAATCGCTCACAGTAGAGGGTACATGGTGTGTACAGTATATGTTGTGTACAGTGTGTACAGTATATGTTGTGTACAGTGTGTACAGTATATGGTGTGTACAGTGTGTACAGTATATGTTGTGTACAGTGTGTACAGTATATGTTGTGTAAAGTATATGTTTACAGTGTGTACAGTATATGTTGTGTACAGTATATGTTGTGTACAGTGTGTACAGTATATGTTGTGTACAGTCTGTACAGTATGTGTTGTGTACAGTATGTACAGTATATGTTGTGTACAGTGTGTACAGTATATGTTGTGTACAGTATATGTTGTTGTGTATAGTATGTGTTGTGTACAGTATATGTTATGTACAGTATGTGTTGTGTACAGTGTGTGTTGTGTACAGTGTGTACAGTATATGTTGTGTACAGTATGTGTTGTGTACAGTGTGTGTTGTGTACAGTGTGTACAGTATGGTGTGTACAGTGTGTGTTGTGTACAGTGTGTACAGTATATGGTGTGTACAGTATGTGTTGTGTACAGTGTGTACAGTATATGTTGTGTACAGTATATGTTGTGTACCGTATGTACATTATATGGTGTGTACAGTGTGTACAGTATATGTTGTGTAAAGTATATGTTTACAGTGTGTACAGTATATGTTGTGTACAGTATATGCTGTGTACAGTGTGTACAGTATATGTTGTGTACAGTATATGGTGTGTACAGTATATGGTGTGTACAGTGTACAGTATATGGTGTGTACAGTATATAGTGTGTACAGTGTACAGTATATGGTGTGTAGTGTATGGTGTGTACAGTATATGGTGGATACAGTATATGGTGTGTACAGTGTACAGTATATGGTGTGTACAGTGTACAGTATATGGTGTGTACAGTATATGGTGTGTACAGTGTGCAGTATATGGTGTGTACAGTGTACAGTATATGGTGTGTACAGTATATGGTGTGTACAGTGTACAGTATATGGTGTGTACAGTGTACAGTATATGGTGTGTACAGTATATGGTGTGTACAGTATATGGTGTGTACAGTGTGTATAGTATATGGTGTGTACAGTGTACATTATATGGTGTGTACAGTATATGGTGTGTACAGTGTGTACAGTATATGGTGTGTACAGTGTACAGTATATGGTGTGTACAGTATATGGTGTGTACAGTATATGGTGTGTACAGTACATGGTGTGTACAGTATATGTTGTGTACAGTATATGGTGTGTACAGTATATGGTGTGTACAGTGTACAGTATATGGTGTGTACATTATATGGTGTGTACAGTATGTGTTGTGTACAGTGTGTACAGTATATGTTGTGTACAGTGTGTACAGTATATGTTGTGTACAGTATATGGTGTGTACAGTGTGTACAGTATATGTTGTGTACAGTGTGTACAGTATATGGTGTGTACAGTATGTGTTGTGTACAGTGTGTACAGTATATGTTGTGTACAGTATATGTTGTGTACAGTATGTACATTATATGGTGTGTACAGTGTGTACAGTATATGGTGTGTACAGTGTACATTATATGGTGTGTACAGTGTGTACAGTATATGTTGTGTACAGTATATGTTGTGTACAGTGTGTACAGTATATGGTGTGTACAGTGTGTACAGTATATGTTGTGTACAGTATATGTTGTGTACAATGTGTACAGTATGTGTTGTGTACAGTGTGTACAGTATATGGTGTGTACAGTATATGTTGTGTACAGTATATGTTGTGTACAGTGTGTACAGTATATGTTGTGTACAGTATATGGTGTGTACAGTATATGGTGTGTACAGTGTACAGTATATGGTGTGTACAGTATATAGTGTGTACAGTGTACAGTATATGGTGTGTAGTGTATGGTGTGTACAGTATATGGTGGATACAGTATATGGTGTGTACAGTGTACAGTATATGGTGTGTACAGTGTACAGTATATGGTGTGTACAGTATATGGTGTGTACAGTGTGCAGTATATGGTGTGTACAGTGTACAGTATATGGTGTGTACAGTATATGGTGTGTACAGTGTACAGTATATGGTGTGTACAGTGTACAGTATATGGTGTGTACAGTATATGGTGTGTACAGTATATGGTGTGTACAGTGTGTATAGTATATGGTGTGTACAGTGTACATTATATGGTGTGTACAGTATATGGTGTGTACAGTGTGTACAGTATATGGTGTGTACAGTGTACAGTATATGGTGTGTACAGTATATGGTGTGTACAGTATATGGTGTGTACAGTACATGGTGTGTACAGTATATGTTGTGTACAGTATATGGTGTGTACAGTATATGGTGTGTACAGTGTACAGTATATGGTGTGTACAGTATATGGTGTGTACAGTGTACAGTATATGGTGTGTACAGTGTACAGATATGCTCTCTGAAGCAGTGGGCTGTCACCTCTTTCTTTCTTGTCCAAGTCCAAATCTGTTGTAATTTAATTAGGGCAAGGTGCAATATGAAGCTTTTTGAAGCTTTTGAAATGAGTTTACCCATTTATTAATTATGGTTGCATGCGTCTATGTATTGTCATATTTGTCTGACGTACTTTTTACTAACTGAATGAATATTGTATATATTTTATTTTCTTCTTTGTTTACACTGTTATCGCAGAATGATGCAGCACTGATGTTCCGTGTAAAAAGTCTAAAGTTTATTCTTATCTTATTTAAGTCGAATGGAGGACTTTTACTTTTACCAGAGTACTATTTTATCTGGGTATTTCTTAAGTAAAGTAACTGTGTACTTGTTCCACCACTGATATAGAATCAGATTTCGCAGTGACTCACCAGTTCTCTGGGCTCCAGTGGGTGTTCTGGGGACTGCGGTGGATCACCTCCCCGTGGATCAGAACCACTGCACCTGGAGAGAGAGAGAAATGGATGGATGGATTAGTTGTATGACCGATTGCATGTGTAGTGTATTTGCCCATCATTGCCCAGGTTTGGTTGTCGAGTAACCATTTTTTTTAGATTGAATTTAAAAGATGGAAATGATGTACAATCTCGTATGGTCAGTGGTAGATCATTCCAGATTAAACATCCCTGGACTGAGAGGGTGTTTTTAGCAAAGGCGGTTTGCCGGCCGGGCACTTCGCAATCCCCTCTAGTGCTGAATCCTCTATCAGGCTTCCTTTCTATGAATTCCCTCAGAGGGGGCGGGCACAGAACATGTAGGGTCTTGTAAATAACAATAGCATGTTTAAAAAAATTAAATTGGCAAAACTCAAAAAATTTTACCTCTGAAGAATCTGACAGTGGTGATATGAGTGAGGTTTCTTATGGAATACTTTAAAGGGGAGATGAAGCGTTAAACAATATGAGCCTAGTTTGTTTGTTGTGTACCTTGGGTAAGACATGGTCCTATAATCAAATGTGAAATCCTGCTTATTTGTCTGAAAACTCAAATGTAATTTCCCCGTTTTTGCCATGGGGGCCGCCATTTTAGATATAGCTGGATGGTGACGTCACGGTAATGGTTTGGGCTGGGTCCGGTTTAGAGTGCCGGTTAGATAGCTACGTAAATATGGAGTGTCGTGAAAGTCAGTCAGTAAATTGTCAACCAAATGTAACGTTACCTACAGAAAAAAAATATATTATATAATTATACTATTGTATTATCTGCGAGACATCCAGTCTGAGTCAGAGCGATAGTTCAACTTGACTAACAGGGTGAAGTAGGTATCAGTTTCCTTTTTTTCCTCCCTCAATAATGTTATTTATGTACGTTATCATTATGTAAACTAGGGATGCACGATAATTATCGGGCCGATATCAGCAATTATGACATCATCCCGATAACGGTGATAGCTCCGATAATATAATATATTTTTTGGTAAAAAAAATGCGGTGCGGGTGAATTGGGATGAAGGGCGTTTGTTTTTACTGTAGGCTCCTCCCGTTTTGCCAGTACTGTGGTACGACTGATAGCGTGTGGTTTAGGAAGAGGGCGTTTTACACAAATCCAGCACTCCCATTCTTGGCTGTGACGTAGCCATGTAAGTTTCAGAAGCAGCGCGGATGTAAACAAAGATGGCGTCAGTAGTGTGGGAATAGTTTTAGAGGAAAAAAGTTCACTTGCTATTTGTAACAAATGCAATGCAGAAGTTCCATGAGGAGGGAAACGGGCAACAACTTATAATACATCCAACCTAACAAGTCACCTGCAACATCACCACCGCTACGATGGTGTGTTAAAAGCCTACGACAACACGCAAATCTAGCCCCTTTCATGACTGTGATGCAACCCTTGGTTGAATACGCAGTCACTTATTGCTCTGTAGTAGCCAGGTTAATTTGCACCACCAAGCACTGCTTAAAAGCTAGCGGCTTGAGCCCTTGGGTCATTTCTGTCAAACTTCTTTAATTTAGCAAACGCCTCGTCAATAGGTACAATCGCTGCGGGTTCCTTTGTAGCTGGCTTTGGATTCACAGCAGCTTTACGGTGGTGATGTTGCAGGTGACTTGTTAGGTTGGATGTATTATAAGTTATTGACGGATTGTGAATTTTCTGATTCAAATTATATTTATTTGGAAAAACTGTTGTCTTGGCTTTTTTTTGTTCATAACGCTCATGTCATGATAAATCTGGTTAGGTCAAAACTACAGGAATATACATTTAAAAAAAATGTTATAATACAATAAATATCGGTTATCGGTATCGGCCTTGAGGAGCAGAAAGTTATCGGTATCGGGGTCAAAAAATCAATATCGTGCACCCCTAATGTAAACAAATGCACATATGGATTGTTTGCTGCAACGTTTCTGAATGAATTGAAGCATTAATAAATAAGCAGATAATTAAATTAGATGTCCATAACATTTGTGTTTTTAATTAGCATAGCCTAAATAAATATGAATTCAAGAAGTTAAATACTGAATTAACGACACATTTATTAACAGGCTGAAAGTTAAAACGAATAAAAAAAAATATTAGCCTATTTAATAGGCTAAACACTGCATAAAATATAGGCCAAGCGGTGGTAAAAGGCAACTTTTTCTTTTAGGCTATAGCCTTTTAAAACAGGCTAAACTTCGTTTTGGCTTCTTGAGTTCACATTTCTTTGGTTTGCAGTGGTGCATCTGCCGGCCAATGTTCCGAGACATATTACATTTTATTTGTTAGGCTATTTGAATACACCAGCCCTAAATGGTGGATTCAAATAGCCTAACAATTATACAAATATATAAATATGTCTCAGAACATTGGCGGGGACACTGGACAGCCAGCTGAAGCGCGCCGTGGGCCATACATCCCAAACGTTGTAATCCTGCGTCTTGACCACGTTTCGGGCATTGGAGTATGACATGAATATTTTCTTTCGGAATATGCCACATCTGGAACATATTCTCGAATGCTGTTGCCATGCCAGCACTGCAGCAGTATGGGCAGGGATTAAAGCAAAAAACAAAATCACCTGACTGAACTTTTTTTCAGGCCAAGTCATATTCTTATTTTAACCTCCACTGAATTTTTTTTTAATAGCGTTAGCGTTTTAAGGGAGCCTACTTGTTTCGGTTTCGTCGATAATCCAATGTACAGGTACTCACTGTACACTGTTCAAGATGGACATGCAGCTGTAAAATAAGAAAAGAGAAAGTTAGTAAGAAAAACATTAAAGAGGAACTACATGCAATTTCACAATTTATTCCTTCAGTTATTCCTCTGTACAATTGAACATACAAGTACAAAAATATTAGTGAACATGAAAAAAAAACTCCAACTCTCACTGAAGCTGCTCAATAGACAATGAATTTTGAAATATGTTATAGGTGACACTGAGCACCCAGGTGAATGTTCTGAGTTCGTAGGTACATGTTCTACTATAGAATAAAGATAATTTGGATATAAAAAAAAGTAAACAAAGGTTCTGTGGGTCCAGACTTTATACTTGATGACATCACAGGTTTGATTCTACCTTCTCACGTTTCTGGTTTGGGAGAGAAACCCAAATGAATGAATTGAAAATGGGGGACCCTGATGTAAACAAGACGAACGTCTTTCTCTGGTCTGCATCCCCTTAACAATTGTGTGTATTGAGCTGTACTGTATTACATCAATCAATCAAAACAAACACATTGCTGTGACTTGTTTTTAACATGGAAATTAGCTTACAGTCTTCTCCAGAAAAAGACAAGAAGATAGATACCAGTTTCCTCTCTGTGCGTTCAGTAGAAAGCTATCTGGCTGCACGTTAGCCTTAGCTTAGCACAATGAATGGAAGCGGACATGACCGGTTAGCCTAGGCATTGTCCAACTAACACCGCTCCCGAAGGCTAACTGGTCATGTTCGCTTCCATTCATTGTGCTAAGCTAAGGCTAACATGCAGCCAGATAGCTTTCTACTGAACGCACAGAGAGGAAACTGGTATCTATCTTCTTGTCTCTCTCTGGAGAAGACGATAATAAGCTAATATCCCAAAATGTTGGCGTGTTCTTTTAACTTGGCTAGTAAATCTGCAGTCTGCGAAACACGTTGCTAGTAACTTATATTAGCCTGGTAGCTACAGGCTAACGTCACGGTGACAATCCTTTTAGCAAACACATGAAACACTGTTAATCTACTATAAACGAAACTGAAATTACACCGTTTATATCCAAATGACACAAGCTGTATGCAAGATAAGACTTACATTTCAAATTGGAGCGTGGGTTTATCATCAGACTTAGAACCTTTTCCTCCAACAATGACCAACATCCCGCCGACTGTGAAAGGGTTAATTCGGATTTTAGAGGAGTCGAGACAGACACACAAACGCCACAAACTACCCCTCCCCCACACTGCAACTAATGATAATGTTTTCAACCTGTGGGGGAGGGGTGCATGCAGCAGTAGGCTACACAATTTTGAGCTGAGATGAGTCTTTGAGAGTGGCAGTAGATTGATTGATTGATTGAAAATTTTATTAAGGTTATACTTGGATAGATATCACTTAAACGTTCCCAGCTTGTTATGTACATATAAACTAAGAAAAAATATATTACAAGTTTTCTGAATTTGATGTTTATATATGCAAATGAGGCACTTCCCACATTAAATATGCACATATCATCCAATCCAATCCACTTTATTTATAAAGCACATTTAAAAACAACAAAGTTGACCAAAGTGCTGTACAAGTCCACAACATAAGATAAAACATAAAACATAAAAAAATTTAATAAAAGCACACAATAAAAACAGTACAATGTGTCACATAAAAAGGCAGGTCTCTCAAAAACTGTTTAAAACACCGAAAGCCAGAGCAAATAGATGTGTCTTGAAGCGTGATTTGAACACCTGCAGAGTGGGGGCCTGCCTAACATGCAGGGGCAGCTCATTCCAGAGCGTTGGGGCTGCCACAGCAAAAGCACGGCCCCCCCATAGCTTCAGCCTGGACTTTGGAACGGCCTAGAGGAGCTGGTCAGAGGACCTGAGGGACCTTGGAGGAACATAAGGTTCCAGCAGGTCCGAGAGGTACCCCGGTGCCAAGCTGTCCAAACATGTCTCCTCCGTGTATAAACATGTTAGCTACAGCCAAAGGTCACACTTGTCTCCCAGTCACACAAGTCTCCAAGTCACACAAGTCTCCCAGTCACACAAGTCTCCCAGTCACACAAGTCTCCAAGTCACACAAGTCACACAAGTCTCCCAGTCACACAAGTCTCCCGAGTCTCCCAGTCACACAAGTCTCCCAGTCACACAAGTCTCCATGTCATACAAGTCACACGAGTCTCTTAGTCACACAAGTCTCCAAGTCACACAAGTCTCCAAGTCATACAAGTCCACGAGTCTCCCAGTCACACAAGTCTCCAAGTCACACGAGTCTCCCAGTCACACAAGTCTCCCGAGTCTCCCAGTCACACAAGTCTCCAAGTCACACGAGTCTCCCAGTCACACAAGTCTCCAAGTCACACAAGTCACACAAGTCTCCCAGTCACACAAGTCTCCCAGTCACACAAGTCTCCCAGTCACACAAGTCTCCTAGTCACACAAGTTTCCCAGTCACACAAGTCTCCCAGTCACACAAGTCTCCCGAGTCTCCCAGTCACACAAGTCTCCAAGTCACACAAGTCTCCCAGTCACACAAGTCTCCCAGTCACACAAGTCTCCAAGTCACACAAGTCACATGAGTCTCCCAGTCACACAAGTCTCCAAGTCACACAAGTCTCCCAGTCACACAAGTCTCCAAGTCATACAAGTCACACGAGTCTCCCAGTCACACAAGTCTCCAAGTCACACAAGTCTCCAAGTCATACGAGTCACACGAGTCTCCCAGTCACACAAGTCTCCAAGTCACACGAATCTCCCAGTCACACAAGTATCCCGAGTCTCCCAGTCACACAAGTCTCCAAGTCACACGAGTCTCCCAGTCACACAAGTGTCCAAGTCACACAAGTCTCCAAGTCACACAAGTCTCCAAGTCATACGAGTCACACGAGTCTCCCAGTCACACAAGTCACCAAGTCACATGAGTCTCCCAGTCACACAAGTGTCCAAGTCACACAAGTCTCCAAGTCACACAAGTCACACAAGTCTCCCAGTCACACAAGTCTCCAAGTCACACAAGTCACACAAGTCTCCCAGTCACACAAGTCTCCCAGTCACACAAGTCTCCCAGTCACACAAGTCTCCAAGTCACACAAGTCACACGAGTCTCCAAGTCACACAAGTCTCCAAGTCACACAAGTCTCCAAGTCACACAAGTCACACGAGTCTCCAAGTCACACAAGTCTCCAAGTCACACTAGTCTCCAAGTCACACAAGTCACACGAGTCTCCAAGTCACACAAGTCTCCAAGTCACACGAGTCTCCAAGTCACAAGAGTCACACGAGTCTCCAAGTCACACGAGTCTCCAAGTCACACAAGTCACACGAGTCTCCAAGTCACACAAGTCTCCAAGTCACACGAGTCTCCAAGTCACACAAGTCACACAAGTCTCCAAGTCACACAAATCTCCCAGTCACACAAGTCTCCCAGTCATACAAGTCTCCCAGTCACACAAGTCTCCAGAGTCTCCCAGTCACACAAGTATCCAAGTCACACAAGTCTCCCAGTCACACAAGTCTCCAAGTCACACAAGTCACACAAGTCTCCCAGTCACACAAGTCTCCAAGTCACACAAGTCACACAAGTCACACGAGTCTCCCAGTCACACAAGTCTCCCAGTCACACAAGTCTCCCAGTCACACAAGTCTCCAAGTCACACAAATCTCCCAGTCACACAAGTCTCCCAGTCACACAAGTCTCCCAGTCACACAAGTCTCCCGAGTCTCCCAGTCACACAAGTCTCCAAGTCACACAAGTCTCCCAGTCACACAAGTCTCCCAGTCACACAAGTCTCCAAGTCACACAAGTGTCCAAGTCACACAAGTCTCCCAGTCACACAAGTCTCTCAGTCACACAAGTCTCCAAGTCACACAAGTCACACAAGTCTCCTAGTACCCGGTATGTAGCTAGGTTCCCTAGATAGATGACACTTCCCTTCTCAACCAACCCATTGATAACAAGCAGAAGTTGCTGTAGCATGTAGAGGCCTTTAGGCCTTCCCTGCTTTAAAACCTGGTGCGGGCATTTACCTTACCCAGTACCTGTAAGGCCTCCCCCCCCCCAGACTGTCATCCAGCATACAGCCCAGGTACTTCACTGCTGTTCTTGCTGCTATAACCTCAGACCCTAATTCTACCTTGAGTTCAGGAGCCTTTTTTAAGTGAAGTGAGAGCCTATTGTCAGACAGCCAAGTGTCCAAGTCACACAAGTCACACAAGTCTCTCAGTCACACAAGTCTCCAAGTCACACAAGTCACACAAGTCTCCCAGTCACACAAGTCTCCAAGTCACACAAGTCACACGAGCCTGTAGGAGCTATGGTCTACATTACAGCGCTAGCCAGGGCTAACTCATGTTGTTAGTGGTAGCCTGTAGGAGCTATAGTCTACATGGCGGCGCTAGCCAGGGCTAACTCATGTTGTTAGTGGTAGCCTGTAGGAGCTATAGTCTACATTACATGCTAGCCAGGGCTAACTCATGTTGTTAGTGGTAGCCAGTAGGAGCTCTATAGTCTACATGGCGGCGCTAGCCAGGGCTAACTCATGTTGTTAGTGGTAGCCTGTAGGAGCTCTATAGTATACATTACAGCGCTAGCCAGGGCTAACTCATGTTGTTAGTGGTAGCCTGTAGGAGCTATATAGAGTCTACATTACAGCACTAGCCAGGGCTAACTCATGTTGTTAGTGTTAGCCTGTAGGAGCTATATAGTCTACATTACGGCGCTAGCCAGGGCTAACTCATGTTGTTAGTGTTAGCCTGTAGGAGCTATATAGTCTACATTACAGCACTAGCCAGGGCTAACTCATGTTGTTAGTGGTAGCCTGTAGGACCTATAGAGTCTACTGCACCACAACATCGACAAAGCAACGGTGGCCTTTATGCTTCTGCAACATCGACGCACAGCCTAATGTAACATTGTACCCGGTATGTAGCTAGGTTCCCTAGATAGATGACACTTCCCTTCTCAACCAACCCATTGATAACAAGCAGAAGTTGCTGTAGCATGTAGAGGCCTTTAGGCCTTCCCTGCTTTAAAACCTGGTGCGGGCATTTACCTTACCCAGTACCTGTAAGGCCTCCCCCCCCCCAGACTGTCATCCAGCATACAGCCCAGGTACCTCACTGCTGTTCTTGCTGCTATAACCTCAGACCCTAATTCTACCTTGAGTTCAGGAGCCTTTTTTAAGTGAAGTGAGAGCCTATTGTCAGACAGCCAATTCCTAACCTTAGAGAGTTCCTCTCCTAGTATTCTTTGGAGTTTGATTGATTGATTGATTGATTGATTGAAAACTTTATTAACAGATTGCAGAATGGGTACAGTACAGTACAGCTCAATACATACAATTGTTAAGGGGATGCAGACCAGAGAAAGACTTTCGTCTTGTTTACATCAGGGTCCCCCATTTTCAATTCATCGTAACATATATGACATACATGACATACAGATAGACAGTACTGCTACATCTATATAAGATAAGATAAGATATTCCTTTATTGATCCCCTTGGGGAAATTCAGGCATCATAGCAGCATGGGGGGAGGGGGGGGGGGGGGGGGGGGGGGGGGGGGGGGGGGGGGGGGTACAGGTAGTAATATATTTATGACATACCAGATTTTCAAATACAGTACTGTTTGTGATACAAAAAGAGTCCAGAAAAAAAAGTATATACATTTGACATAGAAACTGTACATTGGATTGGGTAGGTGGGGGGGGGGGGGGGGGGGGGGGGACTGTACATTGGAGGTGGTTGGTGGGTGGGGGGTGAGTGGGGGGAGGTTGGGTAGGAGGGGTGGGTGGGGGACACTGTACAACTGTACAAACAAAACTGTACATTGGAATATTGACAAGACCATACTTGGTAATTTACTGTATACATTGGAGGGGTTGTGTTAGGACATTTACAGGGGCCAGTTTCGAATTGCAGTCTCCCTGTGTACTGAGTGTACTGAGATCCTTATGGGAGATGAGCAAAGCTGAATCATCTGCAAATAAGAATAAATTACAAGAACATGCTTCTCTCATATCATTTATGTACAATAAAAATAGCAATGGTCCTAAAACATGTTATGTTATGATGAATTGAAAATGGGGGACCCTGATGTAAACAAGACGAAAGTCTTTCTCTGGTCTGCATCCCCTTAACAATTGTGTGTATTGAGCTGTACTGTATTGTACCCATTCTGCAATCTGTTAATAAAATGTTCAATCAATCAACCAAACTCCCCCCTCCCCCATGCTGCTATGATGCCTGAATTTCCTCAAGGGGATCAATAAAGGAATATCTTATCTTATAATTATCTAAATTAATAACAAACTGTTAATTATGACTATTGTAAACAAGACAAAGTCTTTCTCTGGTCTGCATCCCCTTAACAATTGTGTGTATTGAGCTGTACTGTATTGTACCCATTCTGCAATCTGTTAATAAAGTTTTCATTAATTCATTCTCCTTTTGGATTGCCCAGCTGCTGCTAGCCTGCTAGCTAGCGTTTTAGCTTGCTAGCCTGCTAGCTAGCATTCATTCTCCTTTACGATTTTGATTATGATGTTCAGCCAAACATGACTTTGCATAATCTATGCAATAGTGTCATTGCATAAAATAGCAGTGCTATAGGCGCCCTCGTTGTATAATAGTAGAATTATTATATGCTAGTACTGTACTACACTACCCAGAATGCACGTTAGGTCATGAGCAGCCAATAAAAAAATCCCCTCTCAGACCACGTGAGGTCACGTAGCCCCAGAATGCACGTTGGGTCATGAGCAGCCAATAAAAAAATCCCCTCTCAGACCACGTGAGGTCACGTAGGTAGCAGATGAGTGACAGGCCACGAGCAGCCAATCAAAACAATCCCCTCTCAGACCAACCAATCAAAAATAGTCTCCAATGGTCCTCACACACATCTGCGCCAAACGCATATTTCCCCCCTGCAGTACTCGAGTGTGTCCTGTAGGAATGCTGTAGAGTCGGGTGAAATCAACAATTATACCAGTGTGAGGACCTAGTCTAAAAAATGTATATTAGGGACTTAAAGATCATTTTAAAGTCATCTAAAGTATATTATTTCTGAGGACCAGGCAAAAGTCCTCGCAAGTGGATTTGTCCTCACAATGAAGGTTGGCCGAGCATAGTATGTCCTCGCAAGTACCTATAAACACACACACACACACACACACACACACACACACACACACACACACACACACACACACACACACACACACACACACACACACACACACACACACACACACACACACACACACACACACACACACACACACACACACACACACACACACACACACACACACACACACACACACACACACACACACACACACACACACACACACACACACACACACACACACACACACACACACACACACACACACACACACACACACACACACACCGACAGCAGAGAAGAGGCCTTTACCTCTAAAAGGGAAAATGAAATATTGAAGACGTTACGTGACAGTACTGGTTATCAGGCTCTCTGTTTCAGTGAAGGTGTTTTAGCTGCTAAAGTACGAGCAGTGTTACCATGCAACCTCAGGAACCCTCTGGACACATATATAATAATAATAACAACAATAATAATAGTAATATTAATAATAATAACAAGAATGAACAACAACAATAATAGTAATAATAATAACAACAACAACAATAATAACAATAATAGTAATACTAATAATAACAATAATGATAATAATAATAATAATAATAATAATAATAATAATAATAATAATAATAATAATAATAATAATAATAATAATAATAATAATAATAATAATAATAATGATAATAACAATAATAATAATAATAAATGGTACTTTATTTAGCTTTTTATAATGATTTTCTAGACTACACTAATGAGTAGTGAGACAAACAACAGACAAAACAAAACACAATCACACAAGGATGGATGGATGGATGGATGGATGGATGGATGGATGGATGGATGGATGGATGGATGGATGGATGGATGGGAGAAGAGACAGGTCTTGAGGCAGGAATGAAAAACTGTGAGGGACTCTGAGTCTCTGATGGCTTGAGGGAGAGATGACTTCTAGAATGCCATAGCTTTCAACACACATTCCTATGCAGAGCTGTCTCTACGCCTGTACGTCACAGCCTGCTAAACAGTTCTGCCCAAGAGAGTCAAACTTTGTACCAAATCGGACCATTTGCAATTAGTTTGAAAGAACATGGGACCATAACGTTAAATTGGATGTATAATTACAGAGTATCACTAATAACCAAACATTAAACTTGTCTGAATGTTTATGAGTTATGCAGTGATATAGTTATCAAGAAAGTACTGTAAATGGACTATCTTTTCTGTGTAAGGAAACCATACCTTTATGGCTGCGTTCATCATCGTTTCCATGGTCAATACATTCGTTTAGCTCATTTCTGGTTCTTATTTAGAAAAGTGTTATTTATTCAATATGTTAAGGGGAAATAATGTGAGTGTGACGTCTGACGATGCTGTCCGTGTGTTCAGGTACCTCCACCCTGGTGACGTACTTTCATTCACAATGTCGGCGGAAAGACGGCGGAGTGCAACAACAGTCTAACCAGGTATGGAAGGGCGTTAAAGGAACATGCTTACCGTCTTCTCCAGAGTCAGACAAGAAGATAGATACCAATGTCTTCTCTGTATGTTCAATAGAAAGCTAGCCTCTGCAAGTTATGTACAAAGCAAGAAATAATCAATTAAATTCGGTAAATGTAAGAAGCAAATTTCTGGATAAAGAGGGGGGATACAACCTCAGAGGACCATTGAACTTCAAAAAACCTGTGTGTTAGGAATCCAGGTAAGAATGTTGAGTTCAAGTATGGCATGGAAGAATGGCGACGGAGAGGGTGCTGCTCTTCTCGAATATGTGTTCTTTTTATTATCAGAAACACTTTGAGCGATAACAATACTTTACCAGGTAAAGCAGGAAGTAGCAATAAGGAAGGATACTTAGAAGATAACTTAACAACAAAAGAGAATAGGGCGGTGAGAGATCCGACTTCTCGACCTAAAGCAAGGATAACTTTAAAGCATGTTATTACATGGCGTTTTAACATTCGCCGAAATGCTTGATTGTGATTGGTCAATAGCGCTCGGCAGAGGTCCGTTATTACTCGATAACGGACCTCTGCCGAGCAATAATGACCGCTGTTCGCAGCTGCAGCAATCAAGCCCACTGACACACACTGCATCAGTGCAATCAGACACACCTGCCGGCTGCCGGCGATAATAATAATGACAGCGGAGCCACACAACAACTGCGTCTGCATTTGATCTCGTCTTGTCGATGGTGTAAAATGAATTAGGTATATTGTTAGTAAGTTAGCCATGTAATAAGCGGGATAATGTATAGCCTATACTCGGTCATTGTCGCAAAATAATTGACCTTCACTGACGTTTAGAACACCTCGGCGAGGCGCCTCGGTATTCTGAACTCCGTGTCGGTAAATTATACATTATCCCTTACATAACAGGCGAGATATCCGACTTCTGCCCGTGGACGGCTGTTCCCAGTAACACTGCTGAAGAACCGACAGGGAGAGAGGGGCAACGTATTACTATAAAGGCCTCAGTACAGCCAGCAGACCCAATCAGCACCAGTGACATAATTACAGGCAGGTGACAACTGAGACAGCAGGTGACGACAATCAGATAATACAGAGACAGAGAGAGAATTCCAAGATGGCGGCTGGGCCTCCAATCCTGAGGGAGAGAAGCCCAGACGTTACACCTGTGATGAAAACCAACCCGAAAATAATGTGTATCTCCTCTTATGGAGCCACCCTGTGGAATGGGCTAGAAGAGGATGAACTAAAATATTGTGAAAACATAAATCAATTCAAATCTAGACTAAAAAAAATCAATCAAGGTACAGAAAGGAAGAAGAGCTTTAATTGCATATTAATAAATAAAAATACGTATGATACTGTATTGTACGTTATATCATATTACATTATATAATCATATTATAATTAATTTGTATATTATATTGAACTATATTTGCAGTATATACTATTATATTATGGTACTATATTATATTGTATATATCATGTACTATATATCTCATATCACATTATATATGTGCTGTATACACTATTATGTACTATATACTATTATATATACTATTATATACTGCAGGTATACTATACTGTAATGTGTACTGTAATGTGTACTATATGTGTGTACTGTAATGTGTACTATATGTATGTACTATGTATGTATGTATGTAAAAAAAAAAAAAAAAAAAAAAAACTTAAGTCTTCAGGGGTAGGGCCCGACAAGCCTAGTGCTTTCTCCCTAGCCCTTTTCAGACAATTGGACAATGCTGCAATAGCAGCTGGTAAAACGTTGGCGATTTATGGAATGACCGTTGTTATGTGTCCAAAGCCCGAAATAACAAATAACTGAACTGAACTGAACTGAACTGAACTGAGCCTAGCTTAGCACAAAGCTTGGCCAAAGCTGTTGGCCAAAAACACCTCTCCTGTGTGTGCAGTGTTCTCATATATATATATATTTTTTGTAATAATTTGTTTACTATACTATACATATTGTACACAAAATGTTTCATCAGACGATAGAATGTGTTTGGAAAATGTACCCTGAGAGTCTAGCAACAGAGGGAATTAATGCCCTTTTAATGGTTATGTAGTGAGAAAAGAGAGTGTGAGAATGTCTCGTTGTCTTTGGTATGCTGTTGATCTTCCTGTGGGATAGACTTGACTGTTTGGTCAGTGTAGTGTATGTGTGTGTGCACACGTGCGTGCATTTATTCATATGTGTGTCTGTGTGTGCACGCACATTCATACGTATGTGTTTGAGAACGAGAGAGAGATTGACACTTGTTATTTGGTCAGTATTAGATCAGGTATGTGCATGTGTGTGTGTGTGTGTGTGTGTGCATGCTCAAGTGTGTGTGTGTGTGTGTGTGTGTGTGTGTGTGTGTGTGTGTGTGTGTGTGTGTGCGTGCGTGTGTGTGTGTGTGTGTGTGTCCGTGTGTGTGTGTGTGTGTGTGTCCGTGCGTGTGTGTGTGTGTGTGTGTGTGTGTGTGTGTGTGTGTGTGTGTGTGTGTGTGTGTGTGTGTGTATGTGTGTGTGTGTGTGTGTGTGTGTGTGTGTGTGTGTGTGTGTGTCTGCATTTGTGTTGACTTTGTCTGTTTGGTTAGTCATGTTGGTTCATTCTCATTGAGAAAAGCTTAAGTTGTCATAGCTAAGACCATGGGTTGCCATTCAGTGAGCTTAGCTTAGCATAGATACCCACTGGGTTCCCAATGCACCGCTAGAAACCCCAACCTGGCAACCCAGTTCTTCCAACAAACCATCCATTTCTCCCTCCCTCTCCCTTTCTCTCTTTCATTCTCCCTTCCTTCCCCTCCCTCTGGGTGCTGTCAGGGAATCTCTTGGAATAGTTACTGATTAAATAAAGATTAGGCTCTCTGTGCATTAAAGATTCACACACATGCACGCACACACGCACACACACACACACGCAATGCAACTGCACACACACAAGTACAATACACACATATATAGATATACACATATTGTTCTTCTTGTGCTGCTACCTTGTCGTGGTGGAGAGGCTTGCGTGCCTCCGTGACTCAGAAGGCTATACAGGAGGGGGTTCATACCCTCAGCAGGTGCAACCATGCCGGGCAGGTTTCTAGAGTAGAGGCCAGACGAAAAGTAGCACCTGGCCCTCCAGGTTGGGGGTTGGGCGAGGGGCTAACATCCCCACCCCGTAAAACACTATATTGTTACAGAAACGCCAACAAGAGGTAAACAAGTCATCAACACCTTGGCCCAGGGAAGAGAAGGGTCTTCGATAAGAAGGTCTATGACGCCATGTGGTGAAAGCCAGAAGTCTCTGGAAGCGACACGGCCGACCACCCTTCTTTCGACCACGGCTGCCCAGATCGGTATGTGGAACGTGAGAACCATGTATGAGACAGGTAAGACATTTCAAGTAGCAGCAGCGATGATGAACTACAATCTCACGCTGCTCGGAATGGCCTCAGGAGTTACTGCTGTACTCCGGACACAAAGAGGACAACGCCTCCCACACCCAAGGAGTAGCACTGATGCTATCTATAGCAGCACAGACGGCGCTCATAGGATGGGAAGCCCATGGTCCAAGGATCATCACTGTGTCCTTTTGAACTAAGAAGAAGAGGATCAATATGAACATCATACAGCGCTACGCTCCTACCAATGACGGCGAGGAAGAAGACAAAGACCAGTTACAGACTGCAGTCCATTATAGAAAAGCACCCAGAGAGAGACATCACAATCCTGATGGGAGACCTTAATGCCAACATCGGAAGGGACAACAGGGGGTACGAAGATATAATGGGAAGACATGGATTGGGGGCCATGAATGAAAATGGGGAGAGGCTGGCGGACCTGTGCGCTATGAACAACTTGGTCATTGGCGGCAGTATTTTTCCCCATAAGAACATCCACAAGGCCACTTGGGTATGGCCAGACCACATAACCGATAACCAGATTGACCACGTCTGGATCAGCAAGAAATTCAGGAGGTCCATGCAGGATATAAGAGTAAAGAGAGGAGCAGATGAGTCTCCAGACCACCACCTCGTCGTAGCCAGCCTGAAGCTGAAGTTGAGAAAGAACTGGATGTCGGCACACACAACACGACACAGGTACAACACAGCTTTCTTAAGAGACGCCAGTAAGTAAGAGTTCAGAGTAACACTCAGCAACAAGTTCCATGTTTTACAGGTGCACCCTGTTTAAAAATGTCAAAATGCAAATGTGGTCTATTAACATGAACATATTGTTGAATGAATGAATGAATGAAAACTTTATTTAACAGATTGCAGAATGGGTACAATACAGTACGGCTCAATACATACAATTGTTAAGGGGATGCAGACCTGAGAAAGACGTTTGTCTTGTTTCCATCAGGGTCCCCCATTTTCAATTCATATAGACATTTATGACATACACAACATACATGACATTTATGGCATAGGGACATATAGGTATTTAGTACTGATACATTTGTGACATAACGGTATTTAAATATACAGTACTGTTACCCCTAGATCCTGACAGAGTATATACATATGATGGGGAGGGGACTGTACATTAGGAGGGGGTGGGTGGGTGGGAGGGAAATATACATACGGCAGGGAGGGAATATATACATGCGGTGGTGAGGAGACTGTCTATTAGGAGGTGGTGGGGGTTTTGGGCATTTACGGTGGCCAGTTTCGAATTGCAGCCTCCCGTAGGTGCTCTTTAAGAGCGGTTTTGAATGTGGGCAGGGATTCACATTCCTTTACAGCTTTGGGTAGGGCGTTCCACATTGTTGTGGCATAATTGCGAAACGTGTTTAGTCCCTTGTTTGAGCCGAATCTGGGTTTAACATGATTTGTTGAGCTTCCTCTGGTGTAGTGGTTGTGGTATTCACTGACCTTTGGGAAGTATTTTGACATGTACATGGGCACCCCGGTCGTATAGTGTATCTTGTAGACCAGGCCCATTGCAAGTTGCTGTACTCTGTCGTCTACTCTAAGCCATCCTAGGTTGGCAAAGTGGGCAGGGGTGAGGTGGGTTCTGGGGTTCAGGTCAAGTAGTAGTCTGACCAGTTTGTTTTGTGATGTTTGTAATTTTGTTTTAAGCGCCTTTGAGGTGCTTTGGTACCATGAGGTGCACGCATAATCATAGTACCCTTGAATGAGTGCTCCTGCCAGAGTCTTCAGGGTATTCTTGTTTACCAGAGAGGAGATCCGGTACAAGAATCTAGTTCGTTGGTTGACTTTTTTTATTACATTGGATGCCATTTTGTCACAGGAAAGATTTGCCTCTAGGATGGATTGTTCATATTATAGTTAGAACCACTGGTTACTATTGGTGCATTTTAGTTGTACTTCACATCTGAACACACCAGGACACATTCGCAGACTGGGGTGTAGCCAGAGTTTGAGCCGCTGAGCCCCTGCATGCCCCCCCCCCCCCCCCCCCATCCCCGGGATAACACAAAAAAAAACAGCCTTCAAATGCTCATCTCCCATGAGGTTTGCCAGGGGAACAGGTTTTCAACGAGAACCTGGACGCGTCTATTTTTTTACCAATGGATTTCCAGTTCCGCGTTCGCGTTCTGCGATCTGATTGGCCACTGACGTTTCTGGTGCGATCTGATTGGCCACTGACGTTTCTGGTCATGTGACATGTGCGCCAAATCGTGTGACGCCTGTGTCTTTGCCCATTTCCGCCTCGAACGGCATGCAAACTACCTAACGCCTTGTTTATCACTGGTTAAGCTTAGGCGACTCTTTTGAAGTTGGTTAAGGTTAGAGTTTGGAATCAGGGCTGGTGTTCTATTGCCCTGCTCTAAGACAAACTCTAACCTTAACCAACTTCGAAAGAGTGCCTAAGCTTAACCGGTGAAAGAAACAGGCGTCACACGATTGGCCGCACATGTCACACGACCAGAAACGTCAGTGGCCAATCAGATCGCAGAACGCGCATGCGGAACCGGAAATCCGTTGGTAAAAGTATTGACGCAACCTGGACTGTGAGCAACCTTTTTATATTACATATTATTCAAACAAAAACTCATTAAACGGGTCATTAACCACTTAAGCCCTGAGACTTTTCAAGGTGGTTCCAAGGTCAAGGTCAGCAGCAGGAGCCACATACTGTACATACACACATACAAGTGCCCTACACCATTGGAAAGCTGGGACCATTTCAGCTAAGCTAAATAATAATTTCAGTATGTATGTGAACATAGAGGCTTGGGACATTATATCTATGCATTTTGGGTGGGAACAGGATGGAAGGAAACCCAACCCGAGCATGACTTAAGAGCAAAATGGCCACTGTGTGAATATGGTCAATGATTATACCGACGTCATTCTCTAGATACTTTCTTTCACTCTTTAAATGTCTCTCTCTCTCTCTTTTGAAGTCATAACAAATAAACACTAAACTGCAGATCATTGCTGTGTCCACCCCCCCCCCCCTGTCTCTCTGTCTGAAGGCATGATAAATGTTGAACTATTCTGACGTCAACACAGCAGATCAATGTTCTCAGATTATTATTCATAATAAAAGACCTTGAGTCCAGTACAAACAAAGCCCAGCTGGTTTAAAACGGTTGACCACAGAAACGTACACATGAGTTATCTTTTTGAATGCCCACAGGACGGTACACAGGAGTTCTCTTTTTGAATGGAAACAAGAGTTTCTCAAGTTCAAGTTTCAAGTTTCTTTATTAGTTGTCATACAGAAATACAGAATACTTTGCATGAAATGCTTCTTTCTGTTTTGCTCCTGCGAGTGTGCTAGATAATAACAAGATAGTATAAAATAAGTATAATATAAGTATAAAATAGAAAGTCAAGAAAGTCAAGTATGTAAACAAGTGTAAACAACAAACATTTTCAGTATGCCTATATACATTATGTACAGTATATACAGTGCAGGTACAGTACAGTGTAGAAATGGTGAGGTATAGCTTAGCTTGTGGTGCCACCTTGTGGCGGTGAGGTGCAATGAGGTGCAATAAGGAATGAGATTGATGTGCAATTTCCTTACCAATAATATGAATATAAAGTGTAAAGTGTGTTAGTGTCTAAAGTGGTAAAGTGAGTGCTACAGTGTCTTGTTTATTTAAAGTGAGTGTGTGCGTGTGGATGTGTGTGCTGTGGGTGTATTGATGGTTTGTTATTGTTCATTGTTCATTGAGCATCCTGATGGCCTGGGGAAGCTCCTTCTGAGTCTCTCTGTGCTTGCCATGAGACTCCAGTATTGCTTGCCTGACCGCAGCAGTTCAAAGAGGCAGTTGCTTGGGTGGCTGGAGTCTTTGATTATTCTCTTAGCCTTACCCATGCACCGCTTGTTGTAAATGTCTTGGAGAGTGGGAAGCCCACCTCCAATTGTGCGTTCGGCTGAACGGGCCACTCTCTGTAGTCTGCTACGGCCTTGTGCAGTGCTATTCCCAAACCAGGAGGTGATATTGCCAGTCAGGATGCTCTCTATTGTGCATGAGTAGAAGTTCTTGAGGATCTTCTGACTCACGTTGAACTTCCTTAAGCGCCTAAGGAAGTAGAGGCATTGCCGTGCCTTCTTGATAACACTGTCAATGTGTGTGGTCCATGTCAAGTCCTCAGATATGTGGACTCTGAGGTACTTAAAACTGTTCACTCTCTCAACCGGTGCCCCATCGATGCTGAGGGGGCTGTAGTCCCTGACCCCCAACCTCCTAAAGTCCACAATCATCTCTTTTGTTTTGCTGACGTTCAGGGAGAGGCTGTTCTCTTGACACCATCCCGCTAGAACCTTTACCTCTCGTCGTTTGCAGAGATCAGGCCCACCACTACTGTGTCGTCAGCAAATTTGATGACTGTGTTGTTGTTCCGCTGTGCCACACAGTCATGTGTGTACAGGGAGTAGAGGAGGGGACTCAGAACACAGCCCTGGGGGGCCCCTATGTTGAGAGTGATGGATGAGGAGGTGCAGTTGCCTGCTCTCACCACCTGGGGTCTGCCCGTCAGGAAGTCCAAGACCCACTGGCAGAGGTCATAGTTCAAGCCCAGGTCCCTGAGCTTGGCAATGAGTTTGGAGGGGACTATGGTATTGAATGCTGAGCTGTAGTCGATGAATAGCATTCTCACATAGTTCCCCTGCCTCTTGTCCAGGTGTGATGCTGCTGTGTGCAGCACATGGGCTATGGCATCCTCCGTGGACCTGTTGGGGCGATATGCAAATTGCAGGGGGTCCAGGTTGATGGGGAGGGAGGAACAGATGTAGCCCTTCACTAGCTTCTCAAAGCACTTCATGGCTATGGAGGTGAGAGCTACAGGGCGGTAGTCATTGAGGCAAGCGGGCTTGGATTTTTTGGGTACAGGGATAATGGTGGACTTCTTCAGACAGGTGGGGATGACAGCCTGTTCTAAGGACAGGTTAAATATGTCAGTGAATACCGGGGCCAGTTGGTCGGCACAGACTTTTAGGACGCGGCCGGGGATACCGTCCGGTCCTGCTGCCTTCCTGATATTCACTTTCTTAAAGGTCCTCCTCACTTTATGTTCTGTTATCCTGAACACTGAGTCTCCATCAGCAGTGCCCCCCCCTTCATTGCAGTGGTTTGTAGGCTGGTGTTGTTATTCCCAGCCTCAAACCTTGCATAGAAGGTATTGAGTTCATTTGCCAATTGGATGTCACTGTTCAGCTTGAGGGAGGTGCCTTTGTAATCGGTCATCGTTCTGAGGCCCTGCCACATACCTCTAGAGTCAGCCTGTTCATATTGAAGTTCAATTTTATCCCTGTAGCGCCGTTTTGCCTCTATTACTGCCCTCCTTACGTTGTATCTCGCCACCTTGTGGTCATTCATGTTGCCTGTCACAAGTCCGTTGTTGTATGCTGAGGTGCGCGCTTTCAGAGCCTCACGGACAGATTTGTCCACCCAGGGCTTTTGGTTTGGGTAAACTCTAATTGTG
The DNA here is from genome assembly GCF_963971535.1 of Notolepis coatsorum. Lineage (NCBI taxonomy): Eukaryota > Metazoa > Chordata > Actinopteri > Aulopiformes > Paralepididae > Notolepis > Notolepis coatsorum. Next base: position 48,876,101 of record NC_140179.1, on the reverse strand, counting down.
GTAGAGGGGATTGTTTCTTCTACCAAAGTACAAACAAAGTCCAGCACTGTTTCCGTGTAGTCATTAATATTGTCAGTGTTGTCGCGGAACACACTCCATTCTGTACATTCAAGTGCAGACTGGAGCGTCTCCACCGACTCCACAGTCCAGCGCTTAACCTCTCGCGACACTACAAGGGCGCGCTTGAGACTTTGTCTGTACTGCGGTAGAAGAAAGATGGTGTCATGGTCTGATTTGCCGAAAGGACTAGCAGCTTGAGACTTGTACCCGCTCTTAAATTGTGAGTAGCAATGGTCTAAAATATTCCCGCCTCTGGTGGAACAAGTCACATGCTGGTAGAAATTTGGCAACACTTTTCTCAGATTAGCGCTATTAAAATCACTTGCAACCACAATAGCAGCTGGTCTGCATCCCCTTAACAATTGTGTGTATTGAGCCGTACTGTATTGTACCCATTCTGCAATCTGTTAATAAAGTTTTCATTCATTCATTCATTCAAACATAGACAATATTGAACAAGCCATAATCCACGTATTTTCAATCCAAAAGAAGAGAGAGAGAGAGAGAGAGAGAGAGAGAGAGAGAGAGAGAGAGCGAGAGAGAGAGAGAGAGAGAGAGAGAGAGAGAGAGACTCACTGTTTAGTTGACACGTCCAGGGCAGGAGGGCTTGCCTTGATAAAGTGTATAATCCACTGTTGATGTATTCCAGACCACTGTCCACTGTGTCCAGACTGCATCCGCCATATTACTTGTTAGCCAAGTGTTAGCTTGTTAGCAGTTAGCACCACACAACACAAGTACTTCATTCCTTTGTCCATTTCCGCGTCGAACAGACTGCAAACTACCTGGCGTTCTATCGCCATGCTCTAAGACAAACTCTAACCTTAACCAACTTTGAAAGAGTGCCTAAGCTTAACAGTCTAAAGAACTTGCAGTCACGGCACGCTCTAAGACAAACAGCTGCATCTCACAACAACACAACTATCTCTACCACCAACGGACCAACCTAGGAATAAGCTAGAATTGGAACATTAGAAATTGGATTCGGCCAATCAGATATCGTCTCTGTGAAATTCTGCTACGGAAAAAAATACTGGCGTCGGCCAATCAGAGAGCGTCTCCGCGAAATGCGGCTACAGAAATTCTTGACGCTACTGGCTAGACCGCTTCAAATCGCGCCCGGATTCCAACATAATAGTCATATTTCAACGCACAACGCGTTACGCACTGATTGGCTGCGACGGATACAGCGATCAAACCGTGACGCGCACTCAGAGCGCTATCGCGTCTAGCCCGGGCAGAGAAATACAAAAAAATAATAATAAAAAAAAAAGTGAGTCACTTCCTGTTCAAGAAAACGAGTTTTTTTTTATTTTATATAATAACGTTATATTGTGCATTGGAAACACAAACATACTTAAAATGAGTAAATATTATTAATTTTAAACATGTTTATATTATTTATAGGGCTATAAAACATTTTTTTTTTTTTTTTCTCTTGTTCTCTCATATAACCAGGGTAGGGCCTGAGGGGGGGCGGCGCCCGAGCGCCCTTAGTGGCGAGCCGCCACTGTGCTGCTCCTTACAACGAGGACTACAGCTTCATCTGCGACTTTAGCCAAACACAAACAAGTTAGCGTCATATCTTCCGGATATGGGAACATCATTCAGCCTGGGAAATATAGCGCAATATATTATAACCCCAGTCAGGCCACTTTTTAAGCTGGGGAAGAATTTATTTTTGCGGGCCAGGACACCAGCCCAATGGCCAGTCCACGCCTGCTGAGGGGTCCGCCAACTCATCTTCGCTATCGCCCCGTCAGAATTGGAAACACTGGACCTGAATTTGACCTTAGACCCCCCTGCCCTACCCCTTTACATGTCACTTGCTACTTAGAATTAGAAAAGCAGAATTGCCATGGAAATCTTCTAAAAGACTCCTGAGTGGCGTTCATCTTGTTCCACACAATGTGAAAATCCGCATAAAATATATACCTATGTAAATGGAATATTGCTCCACTTCTACAAGGGCTATTTGCATATTCTTGGTATCTAGGGACATCTATGGACCTCAGGGAATGTATTCACAGTGTCAGAAATATTGTGTCTATTACTAGGCTTGCTTAAATTGTGATGAAACAAAGGAGAATATGAATTATGATTTTTCTTTGCATCTTTGACAGTGAATAACACCATGATAATAATGACCAAACTTAAAAAACTGCCACTGATCTCGTTCGTATTTGACAGGAAGTGTAGTCGACAGCTATGCATGTCCTCTACAAAATGCCCGCAAAAAGACTACAATTCCCATGGTTAAACATTTCCATTTCCGTTTCCGTCTTGGAATAGATAGACGATTCAAAATCGAATGGCACTTTTAACCTATTGCTAAACTAACGTATTGATGATAATATACATTCTACATGCTTTTGTGACATGTTAGTGATGTTAATACTTGAAAACGTTTGATGAAAAAATCGCAAAAAATATGCAACATTGAAAAATATTGATTTATGACCATAATGTCATTTTGGGGTCGGTACCGACCCTAAGGGGTGTAACAGGTTAAACTGTTCCTCTCTTCTCCCCCCCACTCACTCCATCTCCCTTCCTCCATCTCTTCTACCCCACTCACTCCATCTCCCCCCCGCACTCACTCCATCTCCCTTCCTCCATCTCTTCCTCCCCCCCACTCACTCCATCTCCCTTCCTCCATCTCTTCCATCTCCCCACTCACTCCATCTCCCTTCCTCCATCTCTTCTCCCCCCCACTCACTCCATCTCCCTTCCTCCTCTCTCTCTATCTCCATCCAACACACACAGTCTCTCTCTCTCCCCCTTCTCTCCGTCAGTGTATCTATTTCTGTAGTCCCTTGCTAATGATCAGTGACACAGCTGATTACCTAATCGCCTTAGCTCTTTCTGTGTGTGCGCGCGTGTGTGCGCGCGTGAGTTTGTATACTTACTATACCATGTGCATTCATGCAAACCTGTGTGTATTTGTGTATTTAAAGTTAACTTTGTACATAAGCTGCTGCATGGATGTGCGTGGGGGAAAGGGGATTTGAAATGTATTGATGTTTTTTTTATATTGTCACAATTCCGTTGTCTAAATTACTGATAAAAGAGACAGATCGTCATCAGATCTGTACTCATTTCCGTGAAACACACAGAGAACATGGATTCTAGATTACAGTTTCAGTTTGACACTGTACCACAGCCCCCCTTGCCATGCAGTCCAATATGATGGACATTGATTGGATAATCTAACGTGTCATCCTCCATATCTAAGCAGATCTTGAGGAATCTGCTTTTAGCTTCTGTGCTCATGACACTTGGAACACCACACAACAAACTCAATACTTTGGTATCCTTTAGATCCAATTGGTCACCAACCATTCCACCACAATCTGCTGTCATTTTAATTGATTGCATTCATCATGTATTTATTATTATGTTTGTACACTCGACATCATTGGGAATGAGGACTTTATTTAGAGTTGAAATAAAGATTGAATGAATGAAGGTATACTGTACTCACTGTAACAATCAATACAGGAAATAAAGGTTTTTCTCAATATCACAAGATTCATTGGAATGTCCTGCTTCATACAGGCACGAGTGGAAACCTACGCACTCGCTTGCTAATTTGATCCCTGTTAGTTCATGCCGCCGCCCATGTGCTGTTGGTTTGTGTACGTGATGTACCATCGAGGAAGACACAGATAATACCCTCATGTCCAGAGCTATGGGATCTGTGGTAAGGAGATCATCTCTTTAGGATACAAATAGTTAAAAGGAGCCCTACGACAGGTAGGCCAGCAGTGGAGTAGAGTGGATTACCTTGCTGTCTAAAGGCCCCGTCTGTGATCCAAGTGTAAACAAATGGATAGCCGTGTAAACAGAAGTACATTTTGATTCACAGTGGGGTTACAACATTTCCAAATGACATACCTATTTTTTTATCTATGCTGCAAACTGTTCAAGAATATATTATGTGAATATACCCCACATTGATATATGGTAAAACAAAACGAATTAATAAAATGTATGCAACCTTTAAACTTGAGGGGACAGAGCTTTCCCTAGTTTACAGTGATGTTGAGTACATACAATTAAAAGAGAGGATAACGCAAAGATAACACAAAGATAACAAAAGCAAGTAATCACAGCACGATAAAACCAAGATAAAAACAGGAAATAAAAAAAACAAGAAAACAGACTAAAAACAATTACAAAATGACGTACAATGGCTATCAATCAAAGCTTTGAATTATCAAAAGGTTGGACAAATATCAAACTTTAAAGTGCATTGAAGGGCGTTCCAAGAGTATGGAGCGCTAAAAAGAGAACGCAGCTTTTCCAACATGAGAACGAGCTCATGGGAACCATAAGCATGAGCAAATCACTTGAGTGAGTTCGATAGAATCCAGAATTCCAACCCAACATCGTTGTAATGTTAAGGGGGTTGCTTACCATTTGTGCCTTTAACCTGACTTAAGACGTCCAAATTGAACGGTTACTTCATGGGATCCGAATAGACAGAACGGTGATTCCTGTTCAACTCTACATTCTTTATTGTTTTATTTCAGCCGGTACCTGCACAGTACACCGTAAAGTGTTGACATGTAGAATGTCATATAATGAATATAATGTCATCATGGAGATTGGAGGGGGGTGGGGTGAGAGAGTAACATCCTCCCCTCCCTCAACATCAACCACAGAATTTCCCTTGAGCAAGGCACTTAACCCCAGTAGAGAACTGTGGTTGTACTGAGGGAGCTCCTGGGTGTGTTTTAACTATGCGAGTGTGAAGCGGGGGCGTTTGTTGATCATCTGTGAAAAGCTGCAGTGTAATTATGCCACAGATGCATCTTTTAATCTGCGCCACAACCCCCCCCCCCCAATGTCACCTATCATCCTCAGAAACAGAGAGAGAGAGAGAGAGTAAGAGGTAGAAAAACAGAGAGAGAGAGCGAGTAAGAGGTAGAAAAACAGAGAGAGAGAGAGAGAGAGAGAGAGAGAGAGAGAGAGAGAGAGAGAGAGAGAGAGAGAGAGAGAGAGAGAGAGAAAATACACATTTGAAATTACTTTGAATGGACAAAGGCAATTGACCTATCACAAGCTCCACAGTCTTTTCTTGACCCTCCATTCACAACTGTTGATTTTCCTCTGTCAAACAAAGACTTTTCCTTGACCCTCGTATTACAAGCATTATTGCTTTCCTTGGTCAAGCTAAGAGAGGGCAGAGCTTACCCAAGGGTCCCAAAGGGTACTGGGATTCTTAAAGTTCCCCCAGAGGAGTAACTACTAGGATCGCAGAGTGGTGTTAGGGCGGGGCAAACACAGGAACACACTAAACACAAGGGTCAGAGGAATGAATACAAATAAAAGCTACTGACACACTAAACACAAGGGTCAGTGGAATGAATACAAATAAAAGCTACGGACACACTAAACACAAGGGTCAGAGGAATGAATACAAATAAAAGCTACTGACACACTAAACACAAGGGTCAGAGGAATGAATACAAATAAAAGCTACTGACACACTAAACACAAGGGTCAGTGGAATGGGGGGAAACGCCAAAACAACCACCACTGCTAGCAGATGAAAAGAGAGGGGAAACAAAAGCACTGGAGGTCTCAAGAAACACTCCTCTACTACTGAGGACAAAAGAGTAATGAACACGAATCAGAGCACAGGAAACCAAGCCTACTTGAAGACACTGCACACCTGACTCCAATCTGGTACCAATAAAGCCCACACACCTGCCATGCCACATGGCAATTCACCCACAGAGAGTCCAGTGATTGTCAACCAGTCAACCCAAAATAAACCCAAAATAAATGCATAGCTCACAGGAATAAGCTAAAAACAAACCAACATAGACCATCACATTAATAACAGAGTATCTTTGCCTGTAGCTGCCAGTAGTTCCTCATAAGACGCTGATACTGAGCGTGATAACAAATTTATATGATATAATATTTAATTTTATCTTACCTCATTATGATATCTTATTTTATTTATGGTACTACTACTACTACTACTACTACTTCTTATTGTTATTGGACACACACACACACACACACACACACACACACACACACACACACACACACACACACACACACCCTGCATTGCACCTTATCATGCACATACACTACACGCAACAAGACACTTTCTGTAAATACAATTTTATCTTACCTCATTTTATATTTTATTTTGATGTTACTACTACTACTACATATTGTTACCATTCTTGTATTCATTGATGTTTCTTAATTGTGCACTGTTGAGTCTGAGCTCGAAACACAAGAATTTCATTACCTGCAATGCCCCTGTATTGTTGTGTATTTGACAAATAAATAACTTGAACTTGAACTGTGGGTCAGGTACGCGTCAATACTTTTACCAACGGATTTCCAGTTCCGCGTTTTATCTTAATTTAATAAGCTTACGGATTTACATAACTTAGTGAATCTTACTCAGGGTACATTTGTTCAAACCGTTGGTCATTTCTTACACGGACAGATGGCATCAAACCTTCGCAAATTTGGATACGTCCCGGCTACAAGTAGGCCTGAGAAAGCCTCGGGTTCCGCCTCTGGGCCACCACCGACCACACCGTCAAAGATGGCCGACGTGGATACCACAGCCTTAAAGACGGAGATTCTCCTCGCGCTGAAATCCGAAATCGCAGTGATTATACCATCGGAATTGAAAGGAGCACTTTCCAAGGAGTTTCGACCTTATCAGAAATGATTTGAAAGCGATAAAGGAGGAAATGCGAAGCTGTGTAGCGACACTGCGTGTGGACATTAACAAAATGGAGGTTGCGGTTAAGGACATGTAGGGTGGTCTCTCGAGGTGGTCGGACGAGGTGGCAACGCTACAAGTCACAGTCGACGACCTAAAGACGGAGATGACTGGTCTCAGGGGAAAGTGTGACGATATGGAAGGAAGGATGAGGAGATGTAACATGAGGATACTTGGAGTAGCTGAGACGGATGGCTCAAGCTCTACTGCATCGGTCTCAAAGCTGCTGAAAGACGTGCTGCAAATGGACCATGAAGTGCTGGTGGACCGCTCGCATACAGTAGAGCACTGGGGCCGAAGAGGCCTGATGGGAAGCCCCGTGCTATTGTGGCTAAACTCCACTATTACCAGGATTGTGTCGAGGTGTTGAGACGGGCGCGCACTGAGGCTCCATTGCAGGTCAACGGAAAGTCTATTGCAATCTTCCCCGACTATGCCACAGGCGTTGCGAAGGCCAGGGCCGCGTTTACGGAGGTGAGGAAGCTATTACGCGGCCGTGAAGACATCCGATACGGCATTCTTTTTCCGGCCCGACTTCGCATCACGCACGGGGGAAAAGAGAAAGAGTTCACCGATGCAGAGGAGGCAATGAGCTACGTCAGAAAGAACATTGTGCACGCAGCGGCGGGTGAGACCACATAGAAAGAGAGATGAGTCGGTGTGTACGTGCTGCTTATGATATGCAGGCGATGTGAACAATGTATCATATTAACTACAACAGGACAATATGTATATAGAGGCTACTGTAATGTCTACTGTGTGATCATTTATGTGTAGCATCGTCTGCCTAGCATTGAGAGGACACCACTGGACACTGTTTACCAAGCTAAGTGACTCACCAACCTCCAGCAAACTCGTTGCCCTATACTTATGATGTACAGACGATTTGAACAGTGTATCATTTTGGCCCCAATAGGACAATGTGTGTATACACATACAGACATATAAATATGTACACACATGCTCACACCTAAGATGGCGCACGCGCCCGCATACCTAATGGAGCTAGAGATTCTAGGCGTACTACACACACGTGGGCGCGCACTACACGCATGCACAGACACACATTAAGACACGCAAACACATTTACACATTATACAGACACGGGGGCACGGACCCACACACTCACGCATACACACCCATACATTTACACCTTGGCTGTGTTCGATACATCCATATACACACACACATAGGATCACGTGCACGCAAATGCACGAACACTGAAGGGCATATGCCCAGGTACACACCCATTTGTAGACGCACGGACACACGCACACTCCCACACCTCTTCCAATTCAATTTATTTTATTCTATATCACCCAATCAGGCACCCTTTTTTGTGTTTAACGGGGCATGTTGGTTGCCCTTGCTCGGGAGTAAGATGTTTTGCCTTATTTCAGGGCCTGCTTGATGTGAGGTTGTTAATGTTAATGTATTATTGTTATACTTACCGTTCACCGCTGCCACCTATATTACCCTACCTGGTTGGGTGTATCCCAATGGACAGCTGAAGACCTTATATAATACCAAGATCTGAGTATGGTATTTTTTTTTTCTTCTTAAATTTTTTTTACTCTTATTTTTCTTTTCTTTCTCTTTATTATTTTCTTTTACCTAAGGGGCTCGACGGGGGCCTGAGCGGCTGGCTCCATAGGTAGAACACCTCCAACATAAGCACATTATGTGTGGATTAGTTTCTGAAGGGTATTTTGGGCACCTTGTTTTTTATAGGTGTCAGGGGGGGGGGGGGGGGTTACCGGACACTGGAAGGGTGCTCTGTCAATTTTCGTGAGTTGGAATGTTAAATCACTCAACCACCCAGTAAAGCGTAAGAAGGTACTTACACATTTAAAACAACTCAATGCAGACATAGCGTTTTTACAGGAGACGCATTTAAAAACTGCGGACGATGCTCGACTGGGGGGAGGATGGGTGGGACAGATGTATCACTCCAACTTCCACACAAAGGCCAGAGGAGCAGCCATTCTGATAGATAAAAACACGCCATTTACTATGTCAAGTGTAGAGGCCGACCCTGCAGGGCGCTATATTATAGTGGTGGGGCAACTGCATTCATTTCCGGTCATTTTGGCTAATATCTACGCACCAAACTGGGACAACCCTACGTTCTTCACCAGCCTTTTTTCCCGCCTAACCGATATGACCTCGCACCATCTCATCCTTGGCGGCGACATGAATTGTGCACTCTCCCCGGTGATGGACCGTAGCTCGCCCAGGAAGGCCCCCCAGTCTAGCTCGTCCCGTGCAATCCGGCGCTTTCTTAAATCATATGGGGTAGCTGACGTGTGGCGGTTTCGTAATCCTACATCCAGAGGATACTCCTTTTTTTCCCCGGTCCATAATACCTTCTCGCGCATAGACAGCTTTCTCCTGGATAAGAGACTCCTTCCCCTTGTAACCAAATGCGAATACGGATGTAGCAGGGTGGATTATCCCTGCTTTATGGGAGTGGTTGTACACGGCCACCTGGTAGCGGGATGCAGTAGAGTTTAATCTAGCTGAACCCCCGTCTTTGGGCCCGGAACGTCGAACTGGAGGTCGGGCAGCAGGAGCGGATGGGGCCCAGGATTTACTAACCTGGGGGGTGGTACTCTGGTCCTCCTCGCCCTCCAGGGCGGTCAGCAGTAGCTCCCCACACACTCTCACTTCCCCCAGTACCTCCGTTAGCCCTCCCACACCTGGTGACTGTTAGTTGACTAATGATTTTGCGCTCCCCAAAGCAGTACCCTTCCTTAACGACCTGCAGAGACCTTTAACCATGGAATACGAATATGGTGGAGAAGGGTTAAATAGTAATGATAATAGTAATATTATTACCCGGGCAACAAAGGTTAAAACAAGGGCTCAGTAACAGACACACACACCGTGCTCCCATCTACGTCTCCTTTATAAAAGGCCTGGTCAAGTATCAAATACAGGGTTATATCTTAATGTGGTTAATATGCAATAGATTCACATTAGGCACCGGGTGCTCTCACTCACAATACAGGGGAACGTTATTCCCAAAATAGGCACCTTGTGCTCATTACATTAATTCTACTGCCCCGCTTTGCGGTGGGGAAGACCCAGGTACATATTAAGGAGTTCAATTGGAAATTCAATAACGTCACACAATTATTACACTCAAAAAGAAATTACATGTGGGCCCACGTTACCAAATAAAAGATCCTAGCTAAAGCCGGCTTAAAATGGTTGGGGTACCCCTAGACGCTGCTGCTAGCGTTCGTTTAGAATATATATTGTTTTGGCACACGGAGTACCGCTGTACTTAACCGAGATGGCGGGTCCACTCTCACCACCACTCGTCCGGGTGACAAGATGGCCGTCGGGCGATCCCGCGATAACAGCCAGCGGGCTGGGGTAGACAGCAGGGGCAGTGGCAGAGCTGGAGGAGCGTGCTGTGTTGTGGCGACCTCTGCTGGAAGAAGAGGTGTCCTCGGCTGCGTCGACGAGACGTCCACTGCGGGGCTGCTGGCTGAGCTGGCGCGCGCTAATCTGTGGGCTACCTTAAATACAGCTAAACTGTGGGTCTTGGTGGACCCTCCTGCTGTCGCCTATACAGCTAACGCAACGTGGCTATGTGCACCACCTGTCTTCAGTGACGCTCGCCTAGTGGTACACTCAGAGTCACTATAACCGTTAGCAGCAAGCTAATATACCGCTTCAACTTCTAGGATAACCTGTGTTATTTACTGAAGTTTGTTCTTCTTTCCGTTTCACTGTTCACACACTTCTCTATCGCTTGTACTTCTAGGATAACCCGTGTTATAGCAGAGTTACTCGTTCTCTCCCGTTGCTCTTCAACGGGGCTCTTCGAGAGCACACATGTCCGTTCACGTTCGAGTTCACTGTCGAAGAGGACTTCCTCCTGTTCCGCCCTCCAGGTAACCAGCTTCTCACTCGCTCGCTCCTTCCTCCTCCGCTCCTCCTGCCACTACCGCCCCCTGTTGGCGACCGCAAACTGGTCCCACAATGGGACACTCAAGGCAGGAAGAAAGATGATTTAATGTCACGTTAATGATCCATATCGAAGCCGGAGGGAAGAAGAGAACCTCGCATTATTAGTCCGTGCGAGATATCAAAGAGAAACACTGGTTATCATGTCTTTGTGCACACAGGGGAAGTAACAGGTTAAGTCAGCACTTCTGAATAATAGAAGAACATTCAGGATGCTACACGGAGCGATAGTTATCTCAGACCATGGTCCCTTAGTTATGAAAATGAGTATCCCGAATACACGGCTCAGCCACCGCCAGTGGAGACTCAACCTGTTGCTTCTGTCAGAGGAAGCCTTCACAAGCTTCATCACCTCGGAAATTACATTATTTCTCGACATTAATAAGACTCCGGGAATGTCTTCTTTAACCATTTGGGAATCACTGAAGGCGTACTTAAGGGGACAGGTGATTTCATATTGCGCCAACCAAAAGAAGATAAACACGGCACGCCTTAAGCAACTGACGGACGAGATTTTGGAGCTAGATAGACTACATTGCCACTCGCCATCAACCGACACGTTGAAAAAACGTATATCGCTGCGAACTGAGTTTGACCTCCTGTCAACGCGACAGCCTGAGTACCTCATTACCAAAACGCGACAGGGGTACTATGAACATGGGGAGAAGGCCGGACGGATACTTGCCCATCAGCTGCGACAAAGAACGGCCAACCAGTCCATCCCCTCTATCAATGACGAGCGGGGCTCAAAAGCCACTGACAACCATAAAATTTATAAAAGCTTTAAAATTTTCTACCAATCATTATACACCTCGGACTCGCAAGTGGGGCCCTCCACGCTAGACGATTTCTACAGGACCCTCCGCGTCCCGACAGTCGACCCAGAGAGGGCCGCAGATCTGGAGGAGGGACTTACGGTTGCGGAGATTACGTCAGCGATTAGATCTATGCAGAGTGGCAAGTCCCCGGGGCCAGACGGTTACCCTACAGACTTCTACAAAAATTCTCAACCCAGCTGTCCCCACTGCTGCTAGCCGTATTTGACGAATCGTTCTCGACAAATTCTCTTCCTCCGACCATGCGCCAAGCGGTTATCTCCTTAATCCTTAAGAAAGACAAGAACCCCCTGGAATGCGACTCGTTCCGTCCAATTTCCCTCCTTAACGCCGATGTCAAGGTTCTCGCTAAGGTTCTGGCCCGTCGTCTAGAGGGGGTTCTCCCCTCGATTATCTCGCCGGACCAAACAGGCTTCATCAAGAATCGATACTCTTTCTTTAATATCAGACGCCTCCTAAATATCCTGTATAGCCCCTCTCCACCCGGAACACCTGAGGTGGTCCTCTCCCTCGATGCGGAAAAAGCGTTTGATCGGGTGGAGTGGGACTATCTTTTCTACGCTCTGGAGAGGTTTGGGTTTGGCCCTAAGCTCATAGCTTGGATTAAAATTCTATATACGTCTCCGATGGCTGCCGTTCGCACCAACAACAATCTATCCACCTACTTTGAACTCCATAGGGGTACGAGACAGGGATGTCCTTTATCTCCACTCCTTTTCACGATCGCAATGGAGCCCCTTGCGCTGGCTCTGAGGCAGAATACCGATATCAAAGGGATCATGCGCGCGGGCTCAGAGCATAAAGTCTCGCTCTACGCGGACGACATGTTGCTGTACATATCACAACCCCAAACGAGTCTTCCTCGGTTGATGACCCTACTTGCGGACTTCGGCAAAATATCCGGATACAAAATCAACATTCAAAAAAGCGAAGTGATGCCTGTTGGCACCTCAGCGGATCGGATACCTCTGAGCACATTCCTGTTTAAAATTAGCCCTAAAAAGTTCAAGTACCTTGGGATATGGATCACGCATGAACACAAGGACCTATATATGGCTAACTATCAACCTTTACTGTCCAACCTGGCGAGAGATATTGAACGTTGGGACCCCCTGTCGCTATCCCTGGGTGGGAGAATCAACACAATAAAGATGAATGTATTGCCGAAATTTCTATATGTATTTCAGAGTCTTCTAGTCTTTCTGACCAAAACATTCTTCTCCAAGATAAACAACCAGATATCTTCCTTTATCTGGAACAAAAAACCGCCCCGGATCAAAAGATCTATGCTGCAGAGACCCCGCGTAATGGGTGGGATGGCGCTTCCAAACTTTATTTACTACTACTGGGCAGCAAACATAAGATCCTTATTATACTGGGTAAGGGGGGAGGACACAGCCCCCTGGTGGACAGTACTGGAGAGTGCGTCGGTTAGGTCCACCTCCCTATCTGCCTTGCTATGTGCTAAGCTCCCGTTCACACAGCCCATATCTAGCTTTACCTCGAACCCAGTTGTCATCCACTCGATAAAAGTGTGGAACCAATTTAGAAGAACCTTCTCCCTCAGGGAACTATCACTGGCTGCTCCGATCACAAGAAATCACATGTTTGTCCCATCAACGATGGATAAGGCCTTTGACAGTTGGGTTGGGAGTGGAGTGATTACGCTGTCTGACCTCTATATAGACGGCAACTTTGCCTCCTTTGATCAGCTAGTACAGAAATACAAGATCCCTAGGTCACACTTCTATAGATACTTGCAACTCCGGAGCTTCGTAACTTCGAACTCGGACTGCTACCCAGTGTGCCCTCCGACCTCCCTTTTAGACTCAATATAATATAATATAAGCAGAATTTATGAACTACTTAATAGAAGCAACTCGACACCTTTAGACCTCCTCAGGGGCAGATGGGAGGCTGACTTAGGTGAACCAATCACAGAGGTCACATGGGACAAGATAATACAGGGGATTTTCTCCTCTTCCATTTGCCTTAAACATGCGGTTATCCAATTTAAAATTGTACACCGACTGCATTGGTCTAAAGACAGGCTCTCTAAGATATATCCCGACATAGACCCTCTATGCGACCGCTGTAGACAGGCTCCAGCCACTCTGCTCCACATGTTCTGGACGTGCCCTAAATTGCACACCTATTGGCAGACCATCTTTGACACCTTCTCTAAGATATTTGGAAAGGAAGTGGAGCCATCACCATATATTGCATTGTTCGGAGTGGCCCCAGCGGTCCACTTTAGATGGTGGGAATCTAGAATGTTGGCCTTCTGCTCACTTTTGGCCAGAAGGCTGATACTATTCAAATGGAAGGACCCGGGACCACCTGTCTTCGGCCACTGGATGAGAGAGGTCATGTATCATATTAAATTGGAGAAGATCAGGTATACTATCAGAGGCTGTACCGAAAAATTCCACAATATTTGGGATCCTTTCCTGACTTTCTTTGAGGGTATGGAAGCAGATAATGTGACGGAGGCGATCTGACTGGCTTCCCTGGTCTCTCAGCTTGTTACGGTTTATTTTTTCTATTATGTTCTTACTTTTCCTCTTCTCTATCTGCAGAATACAAGGAATATGTGACTGCTGTCAGGTGATTTAAAAGCTAAAAGGGAAAACAATGATCAACAAACGATCTAAGATATTGTAGAATGATTTTGTCTGGTATAGGGGTGGGGGGAGGGAGGGAGGGAGGGCCTTATTTTATTTTTATTTTCTTTTGGCCCATGTGGGACCACCTGTAAAAACAAAATCTCAAATAAAAAAACCTTGATCAAAAAAAAAGAAGGGTGGTGTGCACTTTAGATTAGATTAGATTGAAATGTATTATCACCGTACAGCACAAGTACAGTGTGCGACTAAAGACTCACTTCTTCAACCATTATCTGAATTAAAAAAAAAAAAAAAAAAAAAAAATCTAACCCTAACTAACCATACTGTCATGCACTTGTCCTAATAAACTAACCTACACTGTAGCACTCAACACTTTGATGAACATTGTTACTCAGCTGATAGAGTTGTGCTCTTCCTGATGGCTTGTCGTACAGAACTTGTAAGTCGCTTTGGATAAAAGCGTCAGCTAAATGACTAAATGTAAAAAATGTAAATGTACAGTACAATGAAAAGAGGTTGGCATCTAACCAGAGTGCAAGGTAACAGTAAAGTGCATAACAATATACAATGTACAAGTGATTAAATGTAATAATAACAAGCTACCGTGTAAATATGCTAATCTGATGTATATACACAGTATTATTATGTACAGTGAAACAGGTATAAATACACAATGGTAGTAAGCCATACTGGCCAGTGGTATGACTAGTAAAGAGCCTGGATAGATAAAGGCAGGAAAATAATTCAATTGAATAAATTAATGATGAGCATATACACCATATTCTCATTTGAAACTGCTCTGAGGTCAGCTCTATACTCAAACTCTCCTGAAGAGAAAGCACACCATTGGTCCATTGCTAACTTCCACCTCCTTCTCCGTTCTGCAAATGCCACTGACAGATATATTTCAGTTGGAAGTATTTGTGTTACATTAACACAAACCCATGCACACACACACATGCACATGCACACTCGCGCGCACACACACACACACACACACACACACACACACACACACACACACACACACACACACACACACACACACACACACACACACACACACACACACACACACACACACACACACACACACACACACACACACACACACACACACACACACACACACACACACTTATCCAGCCCCAGTGTAATACAAAGCGCGACTGACTTAGCTATCCTTGGATGTGAGGCCCTTGGGGAAGGTAATAACTTAGCCGATCCTGAGCCAGGGAGCCATGTTGGATTGACAGATCAGGACAGAGGGACGTCTTTGTCAGGAACTGCTCAAGGCTTCAGGGCTTCAGGGCTTCAGGGCTGTGACGGTAGCAGCAGCAACAACATAAATATCCTTGGCAGCGTGTGTGTGTGTGTGTGTTTGTGTAACACAAATACTTCTGTGTGTGTGTGTGTGTGTGTGTGTGTGTGTGTGTGTGTGTGTGTGTGTGTGTGTGTGTGTCTGTGTGTGTGTGTGTCTGTGTGTGTGTGTGTCTGTGTGTGTGTGGTATATAATAATAACTTTATTTGTATATTATATGTATGTATATGTATGTGTGTGTGATTTTACATTTATACGTTTTATGAAAATGTTTAAGTTCCATAGCTGGGGATTGAACCCTAACCTTAACCCTAACTTTATGTCTTAACCATAACCGTTAAGCCGTAAGGTCCCCCAATCGATCAATAGAGACCGTATTAGATCCCCAATTATCATATCATGGGGTATCATTGGAAAGCCACACTCATTGGCTACAGCCCTGTCCGAAAATGTTTGAGATCGCCAAATGATTGACGGAGCTAGAGCCCCCGGAGGTCGGGGGTGGTAATGTGTACATTGGCGCACGCCTCACATATCGGCATGTAACTCGAGAAACGCTGAGCGGATTGTCGCCTGAAATGGCAATCGACAGGCAACAAATAGGGCTTTAGTTCTATATATATATATTGTATTAAAAGAAATGCACACCCGAGCCGCTAGAGGTCGGCAAAGTCGCGCGTCACGAATCGTCCTCAAGAGGGCCCACATGTATCTCTGTTATCGTAAAACTGTGAGGAAATGACTAAATCCAGATTTAACACTGCCATTGGAAAGAGGAGCTTTTTCCCTATACATAGATGCATGATTTGGCCATAATAAGGTCACGGTCAAGTTCAAGGTCAAATATGAATTTATAATTAAAATGGATTATAATTTATTACTCTATCTACAAATCCTTCTGTTTAATCATCTTCCCTTTATTAATTTGCTTAGATTTTTTTTGTACAATTGATCTCAAGAAGGTGCTGAATGAGCTCAGTGAGCGTAATCAAAAGAACCTCAATGTTTTCATGGTGTTATTCACCGGCAAAGATGCAAAGAAAATGCATAATTTATATTCTCCTTTGTTTCATCACAATTTACTCAAGCCTAGTAACAGACACAATATCCTGACACTGGGAATACATACCCCCTGGTCCCTAGATGTTCCTAGATACCAAGAACATGCTAATTGACCTTGTAGAAGTGGAGCAATCTTCCATTTACTTGGGCATGTACCTTTAGGCGGAATTTCTTAAAATAGGGCCACAGCTTAACAGGTTAAGCGAATGTTAAAACTAACCTCAACTCTAACTATAATCATAGTCAGATAGTGGTGAGAGCACTCGCCTGTGACTGCAGTGATTGTTGGTTCAAGTCGTGGTCACAGCATTTGTTTTAGACTTTTGCCGATACAATATGTAATATTATATTACTTGTTGTGGCTATAACATAACGTACATTATGTACCTTTTTACCTGGGGTCGATTTTGATGAGACTGTGTTGGCTGTAGACAGAAGAAACCTTACCAGTGTTCTAGGCTGTAGTTAATACATCCGATATACACGATAATACAACCGCTGGTAGCTCCCCCACTTCTTTGTATGTTCAAATGTTAAACCAAATGTACATTTAAATGTACATTTAGTCATTCAGCTGACGCGACTTACAAATTGTGAACAACAAGAACTTAGTGCTACACTCTGAAGGCATAGTAGTATAGACATATTAGCATGGTAGGTAGTAGTATAGGCATAGTAACATAGTGCATAGTAGATAGTGGTAAAGTACATAATAGTTAAAGACAGTGAGAAGGTACATTGGTGCGACCCACCACTAAAACTATCACTAACGCTTCCCGGGAACATGAGCACCAACATAATAACTCTCACTTAGGTGTGAGAACTCAACTCAACATGTTATGCCTCATTCATTGTCTAGAGCAGCTACCAATTAATCCCTGCTATGATCTAAATACAGTATGCTATAGTATGTACCCATAGGACTGAGTCTTGTTTCCCCAAAGCATTTTTTAACTCTGTTACTCTGTTACAGGGTATTTACAAGTAATGATTGTTTAGAAATAATACATCCACAGAGCTTTTAGACGGATGTGGAATAAAAGTATTGTTTCCCCAACCAAATTTTTTTATTGATTAATGAATTTATCATTTAAAAAATGTTGGCGGGTCCAAAATGAATGTTACATTCCCATTTCCCCACATTAAATGCACCTGTTTGGATAAATGCTGGTCAACATTTGCGACATCAAGTGGCTGAATGTTATCGATAGCACTTTAGAATGTCAAACAGACACAGCAGTGGCCTAACGGTTAGAGAAGCACGCTTGACCGGAAGGTTGCTGGTTCGATTCCTGGACTGGCAGGGAAAAATCTGGTTGGGGAAAGTGGATAAACAAATCACCTAACCCTCAACTGGTCCAGTGGAGCTGCTCAGTGGCCAACAGCAGAGGACTGTGTTTGTACTGAGACTGTGTGGCTGAACCATGGCACTGCTGGCACCATTATAAGTGCTCAGAGAATTCCCACTTAAATAAAGGTAAAAACATGAAAATATTTTAAAGAAATTGACATTGTTTTCTCATAATGTGAAGATAAAATAGACGTTAAAAATAGCAAAAGATTCCTTTAAGCTCAGTTTGGACCAGTGTACGTTCTTAGATGCTTGTGGGATGAAGGAAAGGACAACGACAACAGTACTTTCCTTCAGAGTGTTATGAATGTTTGGAACCAATCTGGAACAAAATAATGTTGTTAATCGGGTCTGATGTGGTAATCCATACAAGTGGTGTGGAAAGCCAGTTGATCAGCTCTGTGTGTGTGTGTGTGTGTGTGTGTGTGTGTGTGTGTGTGTGTGTGTGTGTGTGTGTGTGTGTGTGTGTGTGTGTGTGTGTGTGTGTGTGTGTGTGTGTGTGTGTGTGTGTGTGTGTGCATGTGCGTGTGTGTCTTTGTGTGTGTGTGTGTGTGTGTGTGTGTGTGTGCGTGTGCGTGTGTGTCTTTGTGTGTGTGTGTGTGTGTGTGTGTGTGCGTGTGCGTGTGTGTCTTTGTGTGTGTGTGTGCGTGTGTGTCTTTGTGTGTGTGTGTATGTGTGTGTCTTTGTGTGTGTGTGTGTGTGTGTGTGTG
>NC_140179.1:48847390-48852390 GCF_963971535.1 Notolepis coatsorum | reverse complement strand
TTTCCTCCCATCCCAATTTAGTCGTGCCAATTCCCCCCTCCCCTGTCTTGATCGTTGCTCGCATGTGCCCCCCACTGGTCGGTCGTAAGGAGGGTTGAAGAATCTATCGCATGTCCCCTCCGATACATGCAGAGTCAGCCAGCCACTTCTTTTCACCTGCCAGCACGGACTCTCATTGGCGAGGTGTAACGTGTGGGAGGCTCACACTATACCCTCGACATCTCCTGTCCTTGCTCTGCAGGCGCCCTGACCGACCTGTAGGAGTCGCTGTTTACAACGACCAGATTACCACCCATCAACTTCCATCACGCTGACTCTGCCAATTGAGTCAGTATGACGGCCAGCCCAAGCCGGAGGCAACGCTGACAGCCGGATTCGATACCGGTGTCTCACGAGTTGGTGACGAGCGCTTAGACCGCTGCGCCACCCAGCCGCCCTATTTATCATTGTTTTATAGCAATAGAGGTTAGTATCAATGGGTCTGTGTCTCTATTCCCTCACTCAACTAAGGCTATGGTTAGACTAGTGTATTCCTGGCGTTTTTTTATACGTTTTTGACGACGTTTGATGTCCCTATTACACAGAAATGCGTTTTTTGGCGTTTTTTTGTGGATACGGCTGAAACGCAAAATTGTGTTTGCGTTTGGAGATACGCAAAAAAAACGAATCGACAACAGCGTGTAGTCAGCACGCTAGCCATTGTTGCGAAAACGCCCATGCGCAGTAGATACCATCGCGTGCCCTTCCGGTGACAACAGTGTGTGTGTTTGGGACATAGCTCTGTGTCCCAAATAGCTTCAGCTACCATGTGTTGTCAAGTTATTGTTATAAGGACCCCAGTCCAAGCTACAACAGTCTGCATTCCCTTAACAATTGTTTGTATTGAGCCGTATTGTATTGTACCCATATGCAATATGTTAAATAAAGTTTACATCCATTCATTCTGCTAGCATTACCGATTGCATGAGCAGCTGGCTAACGTGAGCTATCAAGATTCAGACCCTGTTAGCTCAGAGCTCCTCTTTCAACTTAACAAGCATTAAACAAAATGGCCCAGTCATCTATTCACCTTTGTTTAATACACACAGCGTTGTCTCTAATGTTATCTAACTACTGATAGCTCGCGATATCATCAGTTTTGGTGCTGGCTAAGTAGCGTGAGCTAACGTTAGCTTCTAGCCACAATGCTATATTGTTATAATGGCATACTCCATTGACGTTAGCATGCAGCTAACAATGCTACCGATCGTTTTTTAGACTAAACTATCCGCTCTTGGTGGTCACTTGTGTTGATGTTAGTTTTGTTTCATCAACAAATGACAGGCAGAACACACAGTGAATGTATCCGTTTTGTTTATTGCACTTTTATTAGGCTTTGCTGAAAAAGAATTGCTGCATTGAGTAAATAGGCAAGATGGTGGCGCGGCATAGGCGCCTGCCTTATTGACATTTTCTTTGCTGGAGCTTCCAGGAAGTGTATTGGCACATTCGTTCTGATTGGTTGAAATTGCCTTCATGTTTGCCACCTACTGCCACCTACTGCTTTGGCAGTGTACTACATCAGTGTGCTCGGGTGACAAAAACGAAAAAAAAACGAAAGTGTGACTCGAGGCGCACGACGTCGCGGCGATACGCATATGAAAACAATACGAAGTTGATACGAAAGGTGTAACCGCCGCCTAAGCTGTTTTGACGGTTTTGCTGACGTGAATATAGCACTGATTTGCATAACTAACGCCCCCTCTATGGTTGACAGCGACAGCAGAGCGAGTGGAAAATCTTCACTTCCTCAAACAGAGCGAGGCAGATAGTGTAACCCGACACTTCCTCAAACGAGAAAGTGCTCGACTGCGACTCTGCGAGGGAGAGAGAGAGATAGAGAGGGAGAGAGGGAGAGATAGAGAGGGGGACCCATCTTCTCTCACACACGCAGCGTTTACACCAGGGGTCTCAAACTCAATTTTCCCCGGGGCCGCTGGAGGTAGAGTCTGGGTGAGGCTGGGCCGCATCAAATATTCCACAAAAAAGGGTTTCAAGTATTCCAAAAAAAAAGTACAACTGATCCAATCTTCTCAATCTTTAGCAATAACATTTCAGAACATGAACGGTTCTTCAGAACATGAACGGTTCTTCAGAACATAGGCTTCTCAGTGGTGTCAGTGGACTCATCCACAGCTATGGAAATGCACTGTGCATTTTTTTTTATTCTATCACAAAGCTGTTTAATCAAATCACCAGCCAGTATTTCAGTTATTCTGGTTGCTGTGCGATCTGAGGGGGATTTGCTTTTGTTTGCCTTCAAACATGGTCTCCATCACTTCAGTCATACATTATTTTATTATGTATGCATCAGAGAGAGAGAATGGCTTCTTGTGTTTAGCCAACACCCATGCCACTGAGTGAGGACTTGGTTGCTTTTTCTCGGTATGACATTGATTTAACAATAATTCTGCTTGCAGCTTGATATGATGATTTCATTCCATTTATTTTTGTGGTTCTTAGCACTGAATTTTGAGGAAAGGTTGCATTAAAATAACTGTTTGGTTTCGTAGTGGCGTTTCAAATTGCCACCCTTCACAAGAGCTTAGGGTGCCCACCTGTCCCGCGATTCGCAGGGACAGTCCCGATATTGGGACGTTTGTCCCGCGTCCCGCTACAACATAACAATGTCCCGCAATTCAAAAAAAAAAATATATATATATATATATATATATATATATATATATATATATATATATATTATTATTATTATTATTATTATAATTTTTTTATTTATTTATTTTTTATTATTCAAATATTATAATTATTTTCTTTTTTTTAAATGTTGTTAATTTAATGCCTCGTTCCAATACCCTCTTATATTTAAAATAAAAAAAATCGGGCGACGTCAAACCAATGCGCAGCCGAGCGGAGCAGCTCGACTCGAGTCTCGCGAGTCGCGCTGCCTGTCACTGTCAGACAGTCCGAGGCCGAGGCAGCTGCAGTGTGTGTGACGTCAGTCATAACTGATGTTTCTGCAGAATAGCCTAAAGCTTTTTTACGACGCAGTGCTTGAAGTTGAGGGGGATGACACAACTGTCTGTGAGCTTTTCCAGCTCATGACCAGTGTAAGACTGAAACTTGAACAACGATCAAAGGACCGTTATTTTGGATTCAAGACCAGTGCTCTCATGCAGAGGTTTCCTACCACACAGGCTGCTGCGATCGAACAGGACTTTTAAATTTTCTATCAGAGAGCGCTCGCTTACCTAGACAAATGGTTTGATTTCTCTGATCAGAATTACCTGAAACAGGTGTCATGCTTGGCTCTCAAGAAGAGAGCATTCAGCTTCCAAGAGCTTCGCGAAGCAGCTGAAGCTCTTAATATCAGCAGCAAACTGGACTCTGCATTGTTTAAAAAATGTTGTGGGTTCACCAGACACATATTGCGGAGACTGTGCTGTCTCACCTTTTCTTTATGTTATATAGGGTTTGTGGAGACTTTGGGTCTCACCCTTTTGTTATATGAGTAACTGAGTGATCCGCTATTCACAATAAAAACATTATTATATTGTGAAGATCAACCATCGCATTCCGTCTCCTCTCTTCTACACTTCACTGCTAATAATGCTCAGGAAAAGATGGCTGAAAAGACTTAGCTCCTGCTCTTTCTATTAATGGAGTGATTTTATCAGCTTGGATACCAAGATTGATGGTTACCTGCTTAATGATGAAAGTGTGATTAAATAAAGATGTTGGTGACATAGACAGTAGCGGCTGAGAAGGTGATTGGTGAAGCATCTATACAGTTTAATAAGATTAATAACAAAATGTGCTATATATAGCCTACCGTCTGCGTCGAATATGAAATAAAGGCATTTAAATAATAAATACATTTCTTTAATTTTACCCCCCCCCCCCCCTCACCTTGTCCCGCATTGTCCCGCAAAAGCAGTGCTGCTGTCCTGCGACTGAACCATTTTGATCTGGTCACCCTACAAGAGCTACCGTTTCTTGGCATATTAGTCACATTGGTTTGGTGCTGGGACTCAGGATGAACGCATATCTTTCAGTCCATTCACCTTTGAATTGCAGTCGACTTTTCTTTTACTGACCATCTTTGAACATGCCATATTTTTCTGCTGGCTGCCTGCTGGCGAAACTAGGCTACTAGCTACATTTATCTCACGGAGATAAAACTGGGAGCGAGGCTACTGTAGATGCGCTGTCAACTCTGCTCTGACTCGGACTGTTTAAGACCCACCCTACTCTGCATCTGATTCGCAGACTGTGGGTGAGGGGGGAAAACGCTGACGGGACGCTGAATGTGATTGGACCAGACCCGTACACAGACACAGACAGACAGTGGCAGTGCAGCCGGACATGCAGAGCACTGCTCGCAGTCAGAGGAGATAGCGAGGATGCATTTGCCTTCCACTTTACTTGATATCACTCCGGAATCACGTTTCAACCAAGTCACTAACGTAACGTTGCTGTCATGAGCCTGCACTATGGTATCCTACAATTGATCAAATAAATAAAACGTCCAACTCTCGCGCAACGACTCGACAAAAAGTTGCGCGAGGGCCGCACTAACACTAAACTTTGATGTCAAGTAGGGGGCCGCAAAATATCATCCAGCGGGCCGCAATTGGCCCGCAGGCCGTGAGTTTGAGACCCCTGGTTTACACAGTGCTCCGTGCCTCCGTGTGTCCCTCTCTCTCTCTCCCTCTCTCCCTCTCTATCTCTCTCTCTCCCTCGCAGTCGAGCACCAGCATATCACTGTAATATCTTTGCGCATGCTCCCACGCACACGCCCGTATTCCGATCCGTACAATAATAATCACAGGGGTATATATTGTCATTTGAAACAATGAATTTTTTGAATAAAAGCTTACAGATGTGTTCAATAGACTCACAGGAATTGTGTAAAGTTGCCCAAATAGTGCTAGGAATAGCAATGCATGTCCCCTTTAAATCACAGTGTGTATCTGACTGTAAATCCAGTACATTTAACACCA
>NC_140179.1:48744450-48844450 GCF_963971535.1 Notolepis coatsorum | reverse complement strand
GGGGAGTGATAGAGAGAGAAAGGGAGCAAGAGAGAGAGAAAGAGAGAGAGTGAGAGGGAGCGAGAGTGGAGAGAAAGAGAGGGTGGTGATAGAGAGAGAGAGAAAGAGAGAGCGAGAGAGAGGGAGAGCAAGAGAGGGAGAGAAAGAGAGGGTGGAGTCTGAGAGAGAGAGAGAGACAGAGAGAGAGGGGGGAAGGGAGCAAGGGAGAGAGAGAAAGAGAGAGAGGGGGGGAGAGAGTAGGGAGAGAAAGAGAGAAAGAGATAGGGGGAGTGATAGAGAGAGAGAGATGGGGGGATGAGAGGAGTGGGAGAAGAGAGCAGATGAGAGAAGAGCGGGAGAGAGAGAAGAATAAGAATGCAACACAGAGAGAGAAGTAACACAACTTCAGTGTTTAAAGACAGAGAAACAGACAGAGTGAGGAGATGGACAGACAGACAGACAGACAGACAGACAGACAGACAGACAGACAGACAGACAGACAGACAGACAGACAGACAGACAGACAGACAGACAGACAGACAGACAGACAGACAGACAGACAGACAGACAGACAGACAGACAGACAGACAGACAGACAGACAGACGCACAATAACAAGCAGTCATCCTTCTCCCGATTGGTCAGGTGGAACCATTGTCTTACTTGAGCTACTTCCTGGAAGTGCCAACAAAGAAAAATCCACCTAAGTGATACTAATAATATAAATTAATGTTTTTTATTAAAAAAAATCGTCATAGCCTGAGTCCTACTAAAATCAGCGGTCAAAATACACTAAAGCACCGTGAGCACAATGTGGCAGCATTCCTACCAGGGAAAACGTGACACAGAGAGATGACAGGACAAGGACAAAGCATACAGGCAGATGAGGTAAGCATGCAAGCCCATGTGGCTTTGGGGAGGGGATGGGAGGGGAGGGGTGGGTGGAGGTTAAGCAATATCAGAACACAAAGTGAGGATCAAAAGGATCAGGAACAAGGGTATAAGCAGAAACAAAATCAGTAATGAAGACATGCAATGCCTTCACATTACATTACACATGCAATATAAAGGCAATGTAAAGTAATGACACAATACAAATAATTCTAGGTGTTGTATGTAGAAAGAGCGACTCGATCAAGCCTTAGTGCTCAATTCTGAACAATCAATATTTTTTTATTGTTTGGCTGTTAAACACCTCGCTGTCCCTCCACTGACCACCTCCATCACAGCTGTCTTCCATGTTTGTATTCACAGAGTGACTCCCGCCAGCGCAGAATTTTGATGAATGTCAATCTAGAGTGACATAAAAGTTGATTCAGACCTGTATCTGATTTAGGACCAAAATCTGAATTGTAAAGATCAGATTTGTTGTGATCAGAAAAATCTGATTTAGTCTGTCTTGGACTCCTCTCCTCTCCTCTCCTCTCCTCTCCTCTCCTCTCCTCTCCTCTCCTCTCCTCTCCTCTCCTCTCCTCTCCTCTCCTCTCCTCTCCTCTCCTCTCCTCTCCTCTCCTCTCCTCTCCTCGCCTCACCTCCTCTCTAACTCTGCCTTTCTTCTACTACAGACTAGGTTCCCTAAAATAACAAAATTATCTCTTATTTTAGTCTCTATTCTAGTTTCTATTTTAGTCTATCTCTCTCTCTCTCCCCCTCTTTCTGTTACATCACATGATCCATATTAGAAGTTATTTTTCAGTCTCTGTATTTCTTCCCTCTCTATTTAAGGGTCTCTTATCTATTATTCATGTTTTAACATGTTGGTCACTCTGACCAGGGAGTCGCCACAGAAAGGCTTTATCACATTACAGTGATACATGCATCACACACACACACACACACACACACACACACACACACACACACACACACACACACACACACACACACACACACACACACACACACACACACACACACACACACACACACACACACACACACACACACACACACACACACACACACACACACACACACACACACACACGATCATGGTTTATTTACATTGAGGTTCTGGGGTCACGTGGAGTGTGTTGTACAAAATAACAACCGGTAACTTCACTGTGCTTCTTAAACAATGTTTGGAGTAAATCGTGTCGGTGCCCGTGGCTTTACATATTCGGGGTAACATCATACATGTACATAGATCAAAATGTACAATGATAAGTTCGTTTTCGTCAATGTCAGCATGTCTTTTTTCCTTCTCCGGCTTCTCCTGCTGTATACGTTTACAGACTTATATTCAGTACTCGAGTTGTGAAAAAAAACAGGGGGGATGGTCAGGGCTGCAGATCTCATGACAAGTTTGGGGGGGACGCAGAGTATGGGGGTCCGGGGGCATCGTCCCCCGGTAGAAAATGTTAATGATTTTAATACGCAATTGAAGCTTTTAGGAGTATTTCGAAACTAGAATTACAGAGTGAGTAGATACACTACTCTTGATACCACATAATTATTATTGGTGGGGACAATTCATATATTTCCAATTTTGGGGGGGACATGCCCCCCCCCCCGGGATCTGCAGCCTTGGGGATGGTGGATTTTATCATATTTTGACATAATTTGTGCTGATAATGGCACAGAGGGTAAGACCAACTGTGTACCGTACCTTTTCATTATTGTAAGCACAAAGATAATATACTTCTAAAACAACATGCATGATGTTATTATGGATGTTTGGCACCTCAGAATTGGAGTCAGTCCCCGCCCGGGCTGCCAAGGCACCACTGCTCTTACAGTTAGGGTCAAAAGTGGTTGTAATGGAAGTCTATGGTCTTGTAGGTTAACAGTCCCAATTTACCATTTTTTCAATCCAACAAAGTCAAATGTGTTTATAGAATATTGAATTATAGTGTATTTAAAAAGCAGTTACTGGTATATGATCAAAACTGGTATCTAAGGGTTGATTTTCAATTGTGATTAATTAAATCATTATGTAAATTAAACAATAACCCGTTCTAAAAAAAGGAGGAAAAGAATGAGAAAAATATTGATCCATCATCATTGTATTGCAGTTCAAATTTTAGTTTTTTAACAGGGCATCAAATGCTAATTGAAACTGCTTAGAAAAACAAATAGCACTTATAAAGGATGATAATAGATCATATTCAGCCTATATGGATTTCCTTTGTCTTCCTACATAATGCATGTCGCGCGCAACACCTGTTTGAGCTGCGGGATGAGGCGCGCTTGTTTCTGACAGAATGCAACCTCGCTGCCCACCTTTCCGATCCCGACTGGATAACAGGGCTAGCATATTTGTCTTGCATATTTGCTAAAATTAATGGACTTAATCTGTCACTACAAGGTGAAAACACAACCATCCTGTCGCTCAATGATAAAATACAAGCATTAAATCACGAGGAAACTCGAGCGCTGGAGTAGAAATGGGCCGAATTTTCCAGAGCTTAATTAAATACAGTGTTTCAGTCCAAGCATGTGTAGCAGTCTGGAAAATATGGTATATTATTCAGAACTGCTGACTGTGTTTATATCCCTTTTTGTACACAAAGACATTCTAACTAGTGTCATTGATTCACACGAACAATGACACAAACGCCCCGTCCAAAGAGCATATGAATACGGATCATAAATGACAGTATTGATTCATATTTTACAGTGCGTCCCCCTTGTGACTGGCAGGCGGGACCAGCAGGGGGCAGTAGCAGGCAGAGAGTGGCGGAGAAAGCTGAGAGATGATAAAGGGAGGAGCCGAGCGGAAGTCGTTCTCTTCTCGGCAGTGAACTTGACCACGAGAAGTCACGTCTAACGGGGGAGCTCTAGACAGCCCCGTTGCTGACATTTATGCCGGAGTGCCCCGTGGAACAGAGACGGGTGATAGGAAGTACTGGCTAGTGGATACGTTATCCTAGCAGTACCAGTGTTATGATATTATGAACATTAAGTGCAGAGTTGGGCACTAAGAGTCGAGTTATACCTAGTTACAGTGAGCGGTATAGGTAGCGTGCGGCTAAGGATCACAGTAGCATTGCTCGTGTTATACCTAGTTACAGTGACGGTATAGTCTGCGTGCCAGAGACGTACGGGACATCCAAGCAGTCTGCCCGGGCGTCAACAGCTGTCTGCACCGGAGAGCAGCAGCACACCTGCTCCAGGCTGCCTGCAGGACACGGGGAGTTCTTTACCACCAGCAGAGTTCGCCCAGCACCAGCTCAGCCAGCACTGCCTCTCTGCTATAGCTCCGCCTGCTAGCACCTGCGGCGCGAGTGTTCGACGCCATCTTGCCACCAGGACGGTGGTGGAGCGGCGCGGCCGCCATTTTGGTAGAGTAAACATTAGGGCTTCGGCGCCCAGGATCCTATCGTACATTACACAGTGTGTCGCAGCCTACGGGCGAAGCTGGTGTTTGCTAACCACAGTGCATAGGGGTACCCCATAAACAGTACATGCCGGCATTAGCATAGGGCTTTTGTTTTGGTAATTGTGGGCCCACACTTTGGTTTTATTTCCTTTTCTTTGAGCGTGATACAATGTGTGTGTAATATTACTTTCCCATCTATTTAACCCTTCCCCTCTTGGGGGTAAATGTAACGCTGCCATATAAGTAAAGCCTAAGAAGAGGTATTATTATTGGTACTAGCCCAGACGTGGGTAAGGAGTCAAGTATATTGAAGTCTACAATATCTGGGTCTATTAACTTTGGGTCTGCAATACCTGAGTCTATACTGTGTGGGTGTACAATATAAGTGTTTGCAAGGTATTGAATTACAACTTGAGTAATAGTAGAACTACCTTCCGTGGACCCATTGCTATTAAATATTTGTAGATGACCAGTCTTTAAATAACAGTAAAGGATGTAGATGGGAGTCTTGTGTGTGTGTCTTTCATTATTTCTAACCCTAACCCTAACCCTTTGCTACGGGTAATATATGTAATCGTAACCCCTTGCTATTCTACCTTTTCCATTTCCATTGTAAGGGTTCTGGTCGTCTCACATAAGGGAGGGTACTGCTTGCGGGGGGAACCCAGTTATTTCTCTACCATCCGGTCAGTAGGTGTGGGAGGGAAAAGGGGCAACTGTGGAGGGTGAGGGTGTGTTGGGGAGTACTGCGGACTACTCCAGAGAGAGGGAGGAAGACCAGAGTACCGGACCAGGTTTGTAAACCCTGGGCCTCATTCACCCCCACTACCAGCCTCCAGTTGACGCTCCGGACCCCAAAGACGGAGGTGCAGCTGGCCAGGGTGCTACTGTGTCTCGCTACCTATTGACCGCACCCCACAGTTCCCACGAAGCAGGGATAATCCACCCTGCTACACATGCAATCCAGTTTTTCAGTCCAATCGTATTTATTATTTAAATATCGTATTTAACTTTGCCATGGCACTGCCATGTTGCCACTGACTACATCTGGTGTCTTTGTTGTGGGAAGACTGGCATAGTGGCATTGCATGTGGTTCACCAGTGTATTGTAATCTGGTGTGAGCCGGCAGACGAGAAGTGGACGTGGAAACATGGGTGATTTTGCGCACGCTCCCACGCGCACTGAGGATGGCCAGTTGCAGTACCGTATTGTTATTAAACATCTGATATTTTCGCGGGTCTCGTGCCACAGTAATTAGGCTAAGCGACCGACAGTCAGTGGCACGAGACGCGCACCGTTTGACAGTGATATGCGCAGCATATTTGCGAATTGCGAGTGCATGCTCTCATGACTGAGAGGATGGCCAGTGCCGCAGACATTTTTATTAAACATTAAACATTCTGATACTTTGATGTAAGGGATGGGAAGGGGGATGGCCGTTTTAGAAGGGGGATGATATTGACCGTTTTTATTTCAGGGGGGATACCATCCCCCCGCATCCCCCCTCAACTCGAGTACTGCTTATATTATTCAATGAGATTGCCAGCCAGCTTTTGCACGATGGAGAAATACAATTTTAATTGTGACGCGAGAAGATCATCTCCAGATTCAGATACAATTGAACACACACGGTTCCAAAGATATTAATGTTTTGTGGCACATTTTCACCCCGCAATGGATTTAGGTGCGTGTCATCTCTCCTCTCTCATGTTGTCTTCTCCTCTCCGGCAGAATCAGAATCAAGAAATGTGCATGCCATTGTATATAGACACTTTTATGCTATTTTCTTTGGTCATAGACCTGTTATTGTGTTCATATAACCTGAACTCCTGAGTAAACAAAATAGGTTACCCATTTTACGAGTATAGCCTAATGTTAGTCTACAGTCGTTTTTGGTGTTACATTATGTAACGCCAGTCAGTAAGCGAACGTAGCAATCAAATGGGATGCAGGGACCACTGTGGATTATACTAGGATAGTCCAGCAAAGTTATGTCCTATTCATCAATCATCATTAATGACGCGTTAACTTTGACAGCCTTAGTAATAATACAAAAACATTACTTCACGAAGACATGTCACAAGACATCCCAGTCACATTGTGAGGTTCGCCTTTCCCTTGACCTTTAATTCCCTGTCTCCTCACCTCACTAGCCCCCACCCTCGCGTTCGTTTACTCTCGTTTGCTCTTCAGCAGCCACACCCTTGGACTACCTGTCATTATGTGTTTGATTGGTCTGGTGCCGAACACACACTTCTAGTTCGAGTATCAATTACCATCACGCACCTGATGTGTATTCTAATTAGTGCCCCTGTGGGCTTTAAGTACCTCGCTCTTCCCCTCAGTCCTGGTCGGGTCGTTCCGTATCATATCTCTATCACCAAGCTCCTTCGGGAGGTTCTCTGTCTGTAGGCTCCTACGGGAGTTTCTGTTTCTGTCTGTATGCTGTTTTATCTCCGGCGTGAGACGAGGTGCAAGCTTTGGCCACCTGTCGCCGTTTGCCTGGAGGGAGACATTGTACTGCGCTCTCTAATCCTCTACGGGAGGTATTCCAGTGTTCCACTTCAGACCTCCGCGCAGCAGACGCGCACCAAGCAGACCTCCGCGCAGCAGACGCGCTCTTCACTCCAGACGCGCATCCAGACGTGCATCCAGACCTCCGAGCCAGACGCGCTCTTCACTCCAGACGCGCATCCAGACGCGCATCCAGACCTCCGAGCCAGACGCGCTCTTCACTCCAGACGCGCATCCAGACGCGCATCCAGACCTCCGAGCCAGACGCGCTCTTCACTCCAGACGCGCATCCAGACGCGCATCCAGACCTCCGAGCCAGACGCGCTCTTCACTCCAGACGCGCATCCAGACGCGCATCCAGACGCACTCCAGACGCGCATCCAGACCTCCGAGCCAGACGCGCTCTTCACCCCAGACGCGCATCCAGACGCACTCCAGACGCGCATCCAGACGCACTCCAGACGCGCATCCAGACTCCGCGCCAGATGCGCCCTCCGTACCGGCGCGTACTCCAAGCAGACGCGCACCACTCAGACCTCCGCGCCAGATGCGCTCTCCGAGCCTGCGCCCTCCTACTCCTCCCTGTAAGCAGCTCCAGCCCTCGCCCTGTCCAAGGCCTTGACTCTGTTTCTCTCTGTCCCTGTCCAGTTCCTTCTAGTCCTCCTAGTCCTCCCTGTCCAGTCCTTCTAGTCCTCCTAGTCCTCCCTGTCCAGTCCTTCTAGTCCTCCTTGTCCTCCCTGTCCCCAGCCCGCCTCCGCGGGCCTCTGTCCCTGTTTCCCCTCTCTAGTCCTCCTAGTCCTCCTTGTCCAGTCCTCCTAGTCCTCCCTGTCCAGTCCTCCTAGTCCTCCCTGTTCCTGCCTTGTCCCTTGCCCTGGCCCAGTCCGTTAGCCTTCCCTTAGCCTTCCCCTTAGCCAGCTCGCCTCTTAAAGGCACTGTGCCTATTTTTCCAAGTTCATGTTTTCCTGTAATTTGTGTTCTCCCTTAAAGGGACAGTGCCGTTTTCTGTTGTTTTCAATAAATGCCCAGTTCTTGGCTTACTCTCATACCTGTCTTGTGTTGTGCGATTGGGGTCGGTTACAAACCATAACACACATAGTCAATTGACTAAAACTAAATACATTTTCTGTATTTTTTGTACTTTTTTTTGTTAATTTGCTAAGTACACAATATAGTAAAAAAATTATGTCAGTTAACTCAAATGTAATTTTAGTTAAGGGTGCTATCGATTCAACCACTAGATGTCACACTAGAGCACCAGCATGTCGTTTATCCAATCAGGTGTATTCCACATGGGGAATTGGGAAGTAGGGAGGGGATACATGCACGTAACATGTAAACAACAACATTCATTTAGGATCTGCCAACATTTTCTAAATTATATAACCATTAAACTGATGATCATACATTTTTGTTGGGGGGGGGGAAGCAATACTTTTATTCTGCACCTTTCTAAAAGCTCTGTGGATGTTATTTTTTTTATAGCACCTTTAAGTATGACAACCTTAGTGTAACTGAGGGGTACAATTCCCTGACTGTATTACTAGATATGATACTTACTACCACTACCTTTGTACTTAATATTCGGCCACCCAGTACTCGGCATAAATATATTATGATGAACACTGTCACGTAGATGAAACGGATCCAACACAAATGTATGAATTAGAAATAGGTCTTTATTTCTACACAGCGATGGTGTGTAGAGCAAGCACTTAATCAAATCAATCACATTTATGAATGGGAATTAGTATGCACTTTTATGGCAAGTGTATTCGTCGGTATATCAATAGAGAATGTCCAATCTCTGAAGGCGCAGGTGGTACATATACGACCTGGAATAGTTAAGGAATAACAGCAATGATACTTTAATGATTATAGAACTGGATACACTAGGGGGGAATTCCGGTCGCTTGTAAGACAACTGGAGAAGGGGGGGGGGGGTAGAGTCTGGCTGTATCCGTCTGGCCGAGGGTATCCTGGGAGAACCCACGGTTGTGCGGCTCGGTGCCTCAGCGATCCTCGATCCACAGATGAAAGCAGTTGGACTCTCTGTGGGCCGGCTTCCTCCGGTCCACGATGGAGAGACGTGAAGCGACCTCGTCGTGTAGAGCGTCTCCTCACCTGTCGTCCTCTCCGGGGGGGGGGGGGGGTTTCCAACACACGGCAGTGTTGGTCTTTATCCATAGAATAATCACTGTATACAAAGCATAATCCGTGCCTGGGAAGGCGGGCTGTCGTCGGTAGAATAATCCGGTATGCAGGTCCACTCGCTCGTCGGCTCTGGGGCTCCTCGGGTGCAGCCTCACATGGGGTCGGCCACCCTGGATAAGCAGCCAGTTCTCTGCCCGAAGCGATGGGGTACTGACTACGATAGTATTCTCACCGCACGAAGCACTACATATGAATAGACTATTATTAGCTTAATAGACTACGTCCAACTCGACGATATAGTGCCAAATATGACTATTCAAATATTAATATACACGATGTCTCAATACCGATGGTAGGCCGAACTTGGCCTTACTCCCACACGTGGCGTCGCGGGGAGGCTTTACGTCTGTCACTCTATTGGAGGGTAAGAAACTGGACTAAAAAGAAAGTCCTACTTTAGTAGCGCAGTATATATACGCACTATGAACAAATAGTACCGTTAGTGGTGCGGTAGCCAGATTCCTACGCGGAACTAGGACTTGTTCGTACATGTTGAGCGGTACGTTTGAACTGGGTCTGGGGGGTATGGCAGCCTGGCACCAAGGTCTCGACCAATAGTAGAATGGAGACTATTATGGGATGTTCAGTAGGCTAGAATGGATATTCAATGCATATTGTACAAGGAATATACAAGGGATATCAGGGAATATAAGAGAATATACAAATACAATTAAATATATATATATAATAAATATATATATTCGGTTTAATCTGGCCCTTCACAACAGCCACCCCCTGATTGGTCCCAGACCTAATCAGTTAAGCAGAGACAGATTAATCGCGTTGTCTATTTACACATAAGGGTTTGCTGTAGGGGTCAGTCAACTTCACAAAGTCATAGGGTTATAGGGTCATGGTCATCATCGATTGTGTCTGGGAGTCGGGGCAGTTCTATGAGCCTCGCCACGGGACGGGTGTAAGTGCGACCCTGGACAAGCACTTCAGCTGCTCGGACCTTGCCGTCGGCACCGGTGATCACTTTGCTTACGCGGCCGGCCGGCCACATAGCTCTGGGCAGTGATTGATCAATAATCATGACGACTGTTCCTTCTGTCAAATTGTCTCTCTCCTTTACCCACTTCTGGCGGGTCTGTAGAGACGGTAGGTAGTGCAGTAGGAATGTCCTTTGTTGTGCACTCTCTATGGTAGTGCAATCATCTATGTTGGGGTCTGCGGAGATAACAGTGCTCAATCCACAGAACACAGGCTTCTTATTCTCAGCCTCCTCCTGACTGGCTTCCCTCGGGATAGGCGTGGGCCACTCTCCTTCCGGGAGCTTTAGGAATGCTGGGCCGTCACTGTAGACATTGCGACGGGTGAGGTCATCTAGGGGCATTCCCCGGGTGATGACGTCAGCTGGGTTCTGTTTTGTATCAACGTAGCGCCACTCTGTTTCTCCGGTTAACTCTTCGGTTAAGTCTTGAATCTCGGTGACTCTGACTCCCACGAAGACTTTGTACTTGCATGAGTCCGATTTGATCCAGGCGAGTACTGTCGTGGAATCTGACCACAGGATTGTTCTAGACACCGGTATGGTGAGCTCACGTTGGATGAGCGTGGCTAGGTGCGCTCCGGCTAGGGCTGCGCAGAGCTCTAGGCGTGGGATAGATTGTTGCTTGCGTGGGGCTATTCTCGAGCGGGCGAGGACCAATGCTGTGTAGATCTCTCCCCCCTCTTCTTGGGCCCACAAGTAGGCTACTGATCCGTATGCGACCTCTGAGGCGTCACTGAAGACGTGTAAGTCCATTTTACATGTCTCTGGCCTCACCGTGGGTGGGAAGTAGCTTCGGCGCATATTAACGCCTGGGAGTGAGTGGAGCTCCATCTCCCACTCTCTCCAGGTGGATGCAAGTTGTGCGGGAATGGGGTCGTCCCAGCCCTGGTCCTTGTCCCACAATGCTCGTACAATCATTTTTGCCCTGGTGGTGTACGGTAGAATACATCCTAGCGGGTCATATTGTCGGGCGAGTGTTGTGTACACACTCCGTCTGGTGGTCGGCGCCGCCGCCGGCCTTCCCTGCTCCGTAGTCAGGGGCTTGTGTCTGTAGTGAAGCGAATCTGTTTTGAATCGCCACACCAATCCCAGGGTCATCTCCTGGGCTTCTCCCGGGATTGTAGCCATCCAGGTCTCGCTGCTGGCTGCCTTGTCCTCGGAGGAGAGGCTGCGCAGTACTTGCGGATCGCTGCTGGCCCACTGCCTGAGATCAAAGCCGCCTTTGATCAATGAGGCGCGGAGTTTAATCAGGAGAGCCTCGGCTTCTTCCTGGGTTGAAAGGCTTTGTAGACAGTTGTCTACGTAGAAGCTGTTCTTTACGCTGTGTCGGACCTCTTCGTCCGCTGCTGGGTCCTCTGCTACATGTTTCTGTAGTGCAAATGTAGCACAGCAGGGGCTGCACGTCGTTCCGAAGGGGAGGACTTCCCATTGGTAGATGGCTGGGTGCTCATCTCCTGGCTTCTCTCTCCATAGGAACCGTAACAGGGGCTTGTCCTCCTCTACTAATCTCACCTGCAGGAACATTCCTTTAATGTCCCCGCTGATGGCCACCTTTTCCTGGCGGAAGCGGAGTAGAACGCCGAGTAGGGAGGGGCCGAGTGTGGGACCGGGCAGTAACTCTTTATTCAGATTTTGGGATCCGATCTGGTAGCTGCAGTTAAATACTATGCGGTCTTTACCGTTGTGATGGACCTTGTGGTGAGGCACGTACCACGATTCAGTGGTCTGGTCAGCCTCTTTAATGTCCATCTTTGTGACGTGTCCCGCTGTGATGAGCTTCTCAATCTCAGCGCGGTATACACTCTCTTGGGCGGGGTTCTTGGCTAAGCGCCGCTCCGTGTTCAGCAGGTACCGTTCTGTGGCGTCTGTCTTGGCGTGGAAAGTAGGCATTCCTTCTCGCCGCAGGAGTGGCGTGGCGTATCTCAACACGCCGTTGACCGGGACTCTCTTGGTCCCTGTCTCGAGGAGGTGAATGGCGTAAATGTCATCTTTAGAGCGAATGTCTTTATTTCCGTTCTTAAAGGGCATTTGTTCCAAGGTCCATAACCGCTCTACGTGTTGCAGGAGTGCGGTTTCTCCCTCTGTGACTCGGGAGTGGAGACATCTAGTGGCTGTACTTCGGTTGAGAGATTTGGCGAGCGGGCCTTGGAGAGTCCATCCCAAACGGGTCTCGACTGCTGCAGGACAGCCTCGGGGTCCGGTATGAACCCGGTCTATCGGGACAATGAGGTCTGCATGGTCGGAGCCTATCAACAGGGTCGGCATAGCATTGTCTATGAGCGGGATCGGTAACTTGCGCAGATGTGCATATTTCTCCATCAGCTTGGCGACGGGGTATGTGTACCGCGACAGTCCTATTTCTTGGCTGGTGAAAGCGTCTGTAATCTGGTACCGTCGCTCAGGCTGGCCGCTTGCTGCGATAGAGAATGAGACATTCTCGCCCTTTATCGTCTTCAAATCTCGTCTTATTGTCCGAATTGTCATTTGGGTTTCGCTTCCCCGCAGCCCTAGCTGGGCCGCAGCGGAGGCGAGCAGAAGGGTCTTCTCTGACCCGTCATCGAGGACGGCGTAAGTGTCCAGGACTTTATTCTGGTAGCTTAGTGTCACACGCACTACTTTTAGGAGTACTCGGGCTCCACTGCTGCTGGCGGGATCGATGTACATGACGCTCGCTTTGCTGCTGGATGGTGCGGGTGAAGGGCGCCGTCTGTTACTGTCGTGAAGTATGTCCAGATGGGCTCCATCGCACTTGGTGCACCTTTTCTTTAAGCGGCATTCGGCTGCCATGTGTGAGCGCGCACAGCGAAAACAGCGCTTGTTGGACTTTATCCATTGACTTGCTTCCTCCGCGTTCAGCTTGGGGAAGGAGTCACATTGCGCTAGCCAGTGTTCTTTCTCACAGTAGGGGCACACTATCTTCCACTTCTCCGTTCTGGAGGGGGTACTGTGGCTCCTGCTGCTCGGTACTGACTCCGATTGGTGCATCACAGTCACCGATCTTCTTCCATCATTTAGTCGTCTGGTTCCTTCTCTGGAGCCAGGGGTGCTCCGTCCGAATGTATCTAGCCGTAGGCTGCTGACTTCTCTCGCCAGGAAGTCTGCTAGATCGAGGAGGTTCGGTTCGGGGCCATTCGGGTCTCGGTGGTCTCTCTGCCGCCTAAAACGCTCCTGTCGAGCGGGCGGCAGCTTCTCCAAGATCCTTTCCACATTTGAGTTGGCGTAAAGTTCATGCCTCCCCTTCTCTCTCTGCGCTCCCAACATCCCTACCAGGGACTGCACTCTGATGGACAGGTCGTCCAGTGCTCGATTGTCTATTGCTGGGGGTAAGCGGTCGATGTGTCGGATCTCCTGGATCACGTAATCCCATATGCGCCCATACCTCTGGTCCAATGCTACCAGCGCTGCTGTGTATGGGGTGGTGGAAGTCGCGTAGGCGAGCGCTATATTATGTGCGCGGGGTACCTTTAAGTGCTTCAGTAGGATGGCGTATTTATGGCGTTCATCCAATACATCCACCAACATGGTCTCCAGACACATGCAGAGTTCTGTATACTGGGCCCGGTTCTCTTGGGTGAAGTCGGGTACCATAGGCGTGCCAATGTATGACGCTGACTGTGGATACATCGGCGAGCGTTGGGGGAGAGGCCTCCTAGGCGAGTCTCCTCCCGCTCCTTGGTATGGGCTGGTACCGGCAGTGTACCATGGCCCGCTTGTCCAGGTGCTGTTCCTCGGTGCGGGTCGTGCGTCGTGCTCACCCGGGTATAGAGTCGGGGGTCTGTAGCGCAGCTCCGCGGGAGTATAGCCTGGGCTGTACCGGACCTCCTGGTCCGGTAGAGTACTGTGCTGTCGTCGGGCGTGGTTCTCCTCCTCTTCCTCTTCGTCTTCAGTTAGGTCATCCAGTGCTTGTAGTCTCTGGTTTAGCCTCTCCACAGGATATGCTGCTCCTTCCCGGTTGCTAGGTCTCGCTTGGACCGGTGGGGGGAGGTGGTCTGTGGGGGGTATAGACCTCGTCTGTTGGTCAAGTTCAGGGTTGTTTACTCGGCTAGGGGATGCCGCCCTGGAGGTGTGTCTAGACGAGTTCCTGGAGCCTCTGGCGGAGGGAGAGGGTGTTGTCCGTCTGATCAGCTGTTCTATTAGTTGCGCTTGCTGTCTGTCGCGCTCTGCGTCCCGTAGAGCACCAGCAGCTGCTCGCTGGCTGTCTGCTCGGTCTCGGGCCACATTCTCTTCCCTCTGAATGCGTCTTATTTCTAGACGTATATGCTCTTCTTCGCTCCGCTGCTGGATCTGCAGTCGGTCGCGTTCAGCAGCGGCGTTCAGGCTGATGAGGAAGGCCTGCTGTAGGGTCCTCTCTGCCTCGCTGGGAGAAGGCGGTTGTATAGGGGAGCCTTCCCTCGGGGTACTCCTTGCGGAGCCTTGGAGCTCTATCTCCACGGTGCTCTCCCCGTCTTCTTCCGTGCCGAGTTCTCTCTCGGTAGCGTTGTATTCCTCCCGGGACTCATCGGGGACTACTTCTTCAGTACTGGCGGGGTGTGAAGTCATGTCTGGTTCCCACTGGTGCCCACCGTGAACTTGGTCAGTTACATTAGAACCCGTAGGGGCCTCTATGGTCGGGGTAGTCTGGGCGTTGGGGTTAGACATACTTTTACTTTCTAGTTTTACCGCGTTTACTGTTAGTAGAAGACTAGGTTGTTGACTGACAGCGTAAGCCTCTAAGTACTGAGGGAGCCGTCGTTCGCGCTGCGGGTGTTGGTTAGGAGGATCGTTTCGTGGAGTGTTCATCATAGGCCATTTCAATATTAATAACACTATATTAATATTACACTAATTACCCTCCGGCTCGAAGGACCAATTGTAACTGAGGGGTACAATTCCCTGACTGTATTACTAGATATGATACTTACTACCACTACCTTTGTACTTAATATTCGGCCACCCAGTACTCGGCATAAATATATTATGATGAACACTGTCACGTAGATGAAACGGATCCAACACAAATGTCCGAATTAGAAATAGGTCTTTATTTCTACACAGCGATGGTGTGTAGAGCAAGCACTTAATAAAATCAATCACATTTATGAATGGGAATTAGTATGCACTTTTATGGCAAGAGTATTCGTCGGTATATCAATAGAGAATGTCCAATCTCTGAAGGCGCAGGTGGTACATATACGACCTGGAATAGTTAAGGAATAACAGCAATGATACTTTAATGATTATAGAACTGGATACACTAGGGGGGAATTCCGGTCGCTTGTAAGACAACTGGAGAAGGGGGGGGGGGTAGAGTCTGGCTGTATCCGTCTGGCCGAGGGTATCCTGGGAGAACCCACGATTGTGCGGCTCGGTGCCTCAGCGATCCTCGATCCACAGATGAAAGCAGTTGGACTCTCTGTGGGCCGGCTTCCTCCGGTCCACGATGGAGAGACGTGAAGCGACCTCGTCGTGTAGAGCGTCTCCTCACCTGTCGTCCTCTCCGGGGGGGGGGGTTTCCAACACACGGCAGTGTTGGTCTTTATCCATAGAATAATCACTGTATACAAAGCATAATCCGTGCCTGGGAAGGCGGGCTGTCGTCGGTAGAATAATCCGGTATGCAGGTCCACTCGCTCGTCGGCTCTGGGGCTCCTCGGGTGCAGCCTCACATGGGGTCGGCCACCCTGGATAAGCAGCCAGTTCTCTGCCCGAAGCGATGGGGTACTGACTACGATAGTATTCTCACCGCACGAAGCACTACATATGAATAGACTATTATTAGCTTAATAGAATACGTCCAACTCGACGATATAGTGCCAAATATGACTATTCAAATATTAATATACACGATGTCTCAATACCGATGGTAGGCCGAACTTGGCCTTACTCCCACACGTGGCGTCGCGGGGAGGCTTTACGTCTGTCACTCTATTGGAGGGTAAGAAACTGGACTAAAAAGAAAGTCCTACTTTAGTAGCGCAGTATATATACGCACTATGAACAAATAGTACCGTTAGTGGTGCGGTAGCCAGATTCCTACGCGGAACTAGGACTTGTTCGTACATGTTGAGCGGTACGTTTGAACTGGGTCTGGGGGGTATGGCAGCC
This sequence comes from Notolepis coatsorum, assembly GCF_963971535.1. NCBI lineage: Eukaryota > Metazoa > Chordata > Actinopteri > Aulopiformes > Paralepididae > Notolepis > Notolepis coatsorum. The sequence goes on along the minus strand of NC_140179.1, from coordinate 48,828,347 downwards.
TGGCACCAAGGTCTCGACCAATAGTAGAATGGAGACTATTATGGGATGTTCAGTAGGCTAGAATGGATATTCAATGCATATTGTACAAGGAATATACAAGGGATATCAGGGAATATTAGAGAATATACAAATACAATTAAATATATATATATAATAAATATATATATTCGGTTTAATCTGGCCCTTCACAACACTTAGTGTGAGTGTGTATTAGTGCTAACCAGATGATCAAAGCCAATAACCAGAGGGCTAACTCTGGACCTGCTTGGGTCAGGATGGTCAATTCACAAAGCGCGTCAAGGACAGGTCAGGCTACACCTGACACACACACGGCTAAATGAAATATAGACCATCAGACTAAAATAAAATAGAACATCTTTCGTTTTCACGTGATGTCATAATGCTGTCTTTTTTCTTCTTTATTTCCCCACTCCATGGTTGGTGACTTTGGAGTAATCTTGACCTAAAAAGTTGTTTACTTACCGGTAACTGAAGAGTTGAGATAAATGCAATGGAGTAAAAAGGACCTAAAATGGAAATACTTAAGTAAAGTACTTAGCACCTCGAAACTTTACTTAAGTACAGTACTTGAGTATAAACACTTCTACCACTGGACCTCTTGCCCCACCCTAACCTAAAATAGAGATGAAAATTATTATTATTATTATTTTTTGTACACACTATTTTTAACACAGAACATTTTCTTGTCTCTACTCTGTTGCTTAACACATTGGCGCCCAACCACGTATAAATACGGGTTTCGAATCCATGCGTTGTGGACCAGAGGCACGTATATAGCCGTGGCATTTGTTATTGCTGTTATTCCATTTTAATAACCGGCTCAAGGTCGCCGACCGGCTCTGCAGATCTACCCTAGTCTGTGAAATTGAGAACGTGCAATACCGGCCAGATCCTCTTAGGGGCGCCATCGCTCCACTGCAGTATGCCCTGTGGGCGAATGGAAAACTTTTTTTCTTCTTCTTTCAATGGAGTTTCATTGTACCCGGATCCTGAACCAGCATCATGTACCGTGGATTACGTTTCGAATCGCAGATTTCACCATGGAATAATGGGATTTATCATCAGCCAATGGACATATCGATCTACCAGATGCCGATCGATAACGGGAAAATGCTCGGGGGTATCCCACGGGCTCACGGTAAGACCTTTTTCACCTAAATTACAGCCGGATCAGAGCTTGCTATGAGACGCAAGCAGCCGATCAGTGAATGTGGCTAGTTACACGGACACTGTTATTGGTAATCAATAATACTAAACAACGTCCCCCTCCTTTTCATGCATACATGCTTTGGGACAGCCCCGATCATACAGTTTGAGTTATTTCTTTAGCATATGTAAAACGGAAATGCCGTTGAATATAACGTTAGCAGCTATTAGCCCTATAACTAGCTTTCCAGAAAATATATGAGACAAAATCCGCTATAATGCTCATATTCATGACGCTATAAAATGACAACCTATTGATGCATTTTATTTTTTGCCATTTTGAAGGGACGGTTTATGAACTCAATTGACAATGAGAATGGACAGATAGCAATACTATAAAGTATAGATATAGCTGTACAAAAAGACACCGGTCTGTTGACAAACGCTGGTCCTCAACCACTATATTAGACGGGTCCCAGCGGTCGTGAAAGTGTTAAGTTGTTCCCTGGATCTCTTGTTCATCGACTTTGACTTAATCTCTATTCTCATCCTCTCTCCTAGCCTGTACGGTGAAGACCTGGAGACGCTGGCCTGCTGGTTAAGACCTGGAGACACTGGCCTTGCTCACAACCTTGTTCTAATCTCTATTCTCATCCTCTCTCCTAGCCTGCACGGTGAAGCCTGGAGACACTGACCTGCCGGCTAAGACCTGGAGACACTGGCCTGCAGGTGAAGACCTGGAGACACTGACCTGCTGGTTAAGACCTGGAGACACTGGCCTGCAGGTGAAGACCTGGAGACACTGACCTGCTGGTTAAGACCTGGAGACACTGGCCTTGCTCACAACCTTGTTCTAATCTCTATTCTCATCCTCTCTCCTAGCCTGCACGGTGAAGCCTGGAGACACTGACCTGCCGGCTAAGACCTGGAGACACTGGCCTGGTTCACAAAGTACTGCTCTGACCTACGCCCGGCTGACGACAACTGCTCCTGCTTATTCACCCCGGTCCCCGTCTGTATGACATTAATGCCTGTGTATCTCCTGGACACTAGGAGAATTTCCCTGTGTACCGACCCATGCCTGTACATTCGACCACCCTATTAACACTTTCAGTGCCGGCCGTGTTTTCCTTTTTACCCCGTTGAATGCCACGGCCAATGTTAACGTTAATATCACCTAATCTATGTTTTAAATTATGGCTATGTGTCTAATCTGCCCGTCGTTTATCAAAGACTCATTTTCCAGTCAACATTGGCAAGGCAGATTGTATTTTTATCGCTTAATTTCCGTTTGATAGCATTTTGAAAATCACCCGTTTTCCGGGGAAAAACAACCCATGCCTATGATAATCGCCTTTTACTGGAATATTCCAGAACGTTGTCATTTGTCTGCCTATTTATGAATCGTTTTCAAATAAACGCTAGATGATCGATAGTATATGTATGCGCACGCACCAGGCGGCGGTATCGGGCCGTTGCGATCTCAGACAGAGTGCCAGATTTTCCCACAGCCTTGCTGGATGAATTATGAATGGTAATAGCGAATAAAAGAAATACCGATCATACTCGTTGTTGGGGGCCAACGATTGGCGGGCTATAACGGGTTAACTCGTCTTTGGCGGGGATGTGTTAAATATACCTATATTGGGTTTTGCTCAGTTCTGCCTAACGTGTCTCCTTGCCTGCACATTGGGTTCCAAACACAACCGTGATACATACTGTAGTAATTTATAATAATAATAATAATAATAATAATAATAATAATAATAATAATAATAATAATAATAATAATAATAATAATAATAATAATAATAATAATAATAATAATAATAATAATAATAATAATAATAATAATAATAATAATAATAATAATAATAATAATAATAATAATAATAATAATAATAATACATCAGATTTATATAGCACTTTTCCAAATGCTCAAAGACGCTTGAAGGAATGTGTGTAATTATATTATTCCTGTTTTCTTTAGTACACACTATAGAGATTTAACACAGAAATACTGTAGTGATTTATAGTATTCCTTTTTTCTTTAGTATACTATTAGATTTACCAAATAAATAATGTAGTGATTTATAGTATTTCTGTATTTTTTTCATACACATTATAGAGATTTATAATAGGAATGTCTGGTAAATCACTAAAATATAGACTGTGATTTTACAATAGGAACATTAGTATATGGTTATTTCTGATTCATCTATAGGATTTCTATAGTAATTGGAGCATGTTGGAAAGAAAACAAAGTAATGTTATTGTTTTACTGTAGTTCATTTAATTAAAATGAGGACACAACAATGTTGCTGTTTAACATTGATTTGAGCTAAATTGTCTATCACAATTCTTGATGTAAAAAAATCCCCACTATGATATCAGAGTTAGACGGTATTCAATAGATATATCGATATATTGTCCTGCCCTACAATCAGATTAAGCTTGTACTATTGTGTCTGTATGCTTTTCTCCCTTAGCTTGGATCATGACTCATACAGTATCAATAATATATATTATTAAATTAATTATACATGGTTCATATATAATTCATACGTGGTGAAGTAATATGAAATGTAATCCTTGAGACTGTGAGACTGTTGTGAGACTCTGCTGTGGAAGTTACACTTTAAATGAAGTAGAATGGAATATGATCATGTAATCATAACAATAATGTAATAATAATTATAATAATACGAATACTCATAAATAATCATAATCACAATCATAATCATCATTATAATAAAGACAATTTATTAAATTAACAATTTATAATTATTACGGTTATTTCGTTTTTGAATTTGTAATCCAAGTATTACAGTCCAAGCTACAACTCAACACAGAAGGTGTGGGATCAATTAACTTCTTCATTTTACTTTTCAAATGTAAAGGGAGCTGCTGTTTGTGTTACTTTCACATGGTGGAGAGAATACTTACTGTCTGTGGTGTATATTCACATTGTGGTTTAAGTGTGGTGTCACTAATTGGTGGTTTGTGATTGACACACTGTTTCTTTCTGTTTTTTCTTGTATTTTTCATGTACATGGCCGCCCTTTTCTTTTATCCACTTTTTCTCCTCCTATTTGTCTGTATTTTTCTCCCATCCCAATTTAGTCGTTATGCCAATTCCCCCCTCCCCTTCCTGGTTGTTGCGCGCATGTGCCCCCCACTGGTCAGTCTAGGGAGCCCTGAAGTCTATCAGATGCTTCCTCCGATACATAGGAGACAGCCAGCAGCCTCTTTTCACCTGACAGCGAGGACTCTCACTGGGGAAGTGTAACGCGTGGGAGGATCGCGTCTATACTTTCCGTAGCCGCATTTCTGGCAGACGTTCTCTGATTGGCACTGACTGACGCTCTCTGATTGGCCACTGACATGTTTGCCCAATAGCGTGACGAGCTGTGTCTTTGCCCATTTCCGCGTGGAACAGCCTGCAAACTACCTGGCGTTCTATCGCCATGCTCTAAGACAAACTCTAACCTTAACCAACTTCGAAAGAGTGCCTAAGCTTAACCGTCGAAAGAACTTGCTGTCACGCTCTAAGACAAACTCTAACCTTAACCAACTTTGAAGAGTGCCTAAGCCTAACCAGTGTAGAAACTGACGTCGGCCAATCAGAGAACGTCTGCCAGAAATGCGGCTACGGAAAGTATAGACGCGGGAGGATCACACTACCTTACCCAGTTCCTTCCCTCGCTGTGCAGGCGCCCTGACCGACCTGTAGGAGTCGCTGTTTACAACGACCAGAATACCACCCACCGGCTTCCCACCCGCTGACACTGCCAATTGTGTCAGTATGACGACCGGCCAAGCCGGAGGCACCGCTGACAGCCGGATTTGATACCAGTGTCTCTGCGGTGGTCGACAGACGCTTAGTCCACTGCGTTACCCGGCCGCAACCACATGGCCGCCCTACGTTCACCGAAGATTCAATACATCTTCATGAATTCAAGACATTACAGGGTGAGTAATTGATATACAACATTTTGGGTGAAGTGCTTTTTTAAAGTAAGAATGTTGATTGTTGAATGTTTTATTATTATTATTATTATTATTATTATTATTATTATTATTATTATTATTATTATTATTATTATTATTATTATTATTATTATTATTATTATTATTATTATTATTATTATTATTATATATTATTATTATTATTATTATTATTATTATTATTATTATTATTATTATTATTATTATTATTATTATTATTATTATTATTATTATTATTATTATTATTATTATTATTATTATTATTATTATTATTATTATTATTATTAGATTAGATTAGATTAGATTAGATTAGATTAGATTAGATTAGATTAGATTTTAATGACCACCCAGCCAGGCTGGTGGAATTTGTTTTCAGTGCAGCATTGTTACAGCATTGTTCCAACATAGAACATAGAACATATAACATCACTTACAATACGTACTACCTGCAGTTAAATACATAAATACATAATTATAAGACCACAATATCAAAGTTTATGTCCATGTCCATAGCAACAGAGATAGGGGGGGTTGGGGGGGGGGGGGTTGTTACAGGGAGTTGGGAAGAAGCTGTTTTTAAAGCGGGATGTTTTGGTGGTCAGGGATCTGGAGCGCCTCCTGGAGCGCTACAGATTAAAGGACATTAAAGTTGAATTCATATGTCTTTTTAAAATTCGAATGTAATCCGTTCTGACAGCCCTAGTATGGAGACACTTTTCAGGGTGAAATCCAGTAATGGGATTACGTGTCTGATTACAAAATGTAACTAAAATAACCAGATGATAATCCAGATGATGTGGAAAAACAGGACTGCAAGGTGAACTGATTGTGAACCAGAGTTCCATCTATGGTTGTGGGGTAGAGCAGCACCCCCTTGTGGCTGTTTGAAACCACGGCAACTTGAAACTCAAACTCGAACCAGGGGTTCTGAAAGTTTTTATGACGAAGGGCCAATTTAGGGACCCGACATCGGATTAAGGACCGCCCAGGAAAGAAAACACACATACACCTAATTGCCATGAAACAAGTAGCCAAGCAAGCTTTTCACTTGACAGGGGCACAAATCTACCCTTCTTAAAGTACAAGTTTTGATTTTGAACTTAATTTATCTCAAACACAACAAACATACAAATCACAGTAAAATGTAAACATAAACAAATGAGTTTGTCTTCATCCATTGAAAAACAAACAAGGATGAGTTGGAGAAGGGACAGAGGGAAACACAGCTTATATAGCCCTGCCCCTTTCTTACAGTATCATAACATTTAACATTTACCTAAGAGAGATAAAAAAAAAATTAAATAAGGATAAGAATTAAAAATAAGGTTAAAATCCAGATGTGGTTGTCTTGTTTGATTGAATTGATTGATTGAAAATGTTATTTACAGATTGCAGAATGGGTACAATACAGTACAGCTCAATACACACAGGTAGGTTGTAGGTTGGTTTAAAACTGTATCGGAACTTGACCAAATATCCTGCATGCATTTACATCTTTACTACTCAGCGCGGGCTGCCAGAAACATTTCTGAGGGCTGCCATTGGCCCACGGGCCGCACTTTGAGAACGCTGCTTTAGGCCATAATTCTGTGACCTCAGTCCATCTGGCAATGACTGCAGTACAGTGGGGTGGAACGCACACAAACACACACACACACACACACACACACACACACACACACACGCACGCACGCACGCACGCACGCACGCACGCACGCACACACACACACACACACACACATTATGCAGCACATGCACACACAAACAGACAAACAAACAAACACACACAGACAGCAGAGGTTGAGTACTTTATTATCTAAAGATGGTGAGCTAAAGTGTTGTGTTCTTTCATAGTTAAAGACAGTAGAGGTTGAGTAGGCCTATACTTTCTTGTGATATATCACATTCACACCCCCAGGGACAGTGCACATTATTCAACATCTTCAGTTTCCACATCAATATAAATGTGCCAGAATTAGCTAATGAGTTAGTTTTCATCTGTAGTCCCTGCCTACCATGCATGTCTTTATGGTGTGGGAGGAAACCCAGAGGAAACCCACACGAACACAGGGAGAATGAAGGTTATCCTATAACCCTAGTTATATGAGTATTGGTGAGCACTCTGCTCACTATTGGAACATTTCCCGTCACATACTGTGACTTTGAAAACTTTCAGCCACAATGCACCTACACCTGTCCGGCCACGCCCACATCCGGCCATGAATATAAGCGAGGGGTGTGACTGTACTCCTGCTCTTCCCTAGCCTTTCACCGTTAAAACGGAAGACCAACAGGGGTCCTCAGTGAGTGAAGAGCAGAGTGCTCACCAATACTCATATAACTAGGGTTATAGGATAACCTTCGTTATATGTCGTATTGGTTCCCACTCTGCTCACTATTGGAATACAAGAGCGGAGCAGAGCAGAAAGCCCGACAAATGTACCCGCTGAGGTCCCCTACAACCATCAGAATACCGGGGAGGGTCCGGGCCCCCCCACCCCCCCTAGTGAGGGGTAGGAGGGGGACAGGACACCGACTGTGCGAAAGAGGGGACATCACCCAACAAACGCACAGGGTGAGCAGACCGCGGGACAGAAGGGCCCGCGACTACCCGGCTGCCCGCCCCGCACGCTACCAGGGAACGTACGTGAAAACAAAAAGCCTGCGTCAAGGCGTTTCAGGCTTAAAAAGGGTTAACCCAGGCCAACAGGTAACGAGGGCAAGGCCCGACCTGTGCCTGGAGGACCGGGAACTACACAGGGGTGCATAGAGGAGCTGACTGATAATAAGCAGCCAACCGACGGCCCCCACCCCCCGGTCGAGCAGGGAGGGAGGGGTGAAATGAATGGAGAAAGGACAAAACCCACTTAACAGTTTTGCAAAAAAGGTACAACATAGTATGAACCAATGCACACAACTGTTAAGAGGATGTAGATACTCTTTAGAGGAAGACGTTTGTCTTGTCTACATCGGGGTCCCCCATTTTCAACTTGTAGTGGCATTTTTATGACACAACATTCATGATATCAATCCCCGTGGCGTCCGGCCCGCCCTGGCATTTTCCCCCCGGAAAATCTCAGGGCCCTTCGGGTTAATCAGAACATATCTGTGACCCGACGGGCAACGGGTTAAACTGATCCGGTCCGGCGTGAGGAGGATGAGTCCCGTGCCCTTACACGCTGCCGCACCTTTCCAAAGGAGAGGGGGTTAGGTACACGTTTCGGTCAAAAAACATCACAGAGGGCGCCACCAAGGACGGTCTGCACACAAACGCACAGCTCCCGGTGGCCCACCTAACGGGCGTGAAACCCCCCCGCCGATGTTTGACCTACCCCGTCATCTCCCCCCGGAGATGCATGCAAGCCATCGAGCTGGCCTAGTGTACTGGCGCTTGGTAGAGATAAAAGACCCCCTTCCCGGCCGGCCGCATAAAAAACACCGTTTTATGTTGTTGGTCAAACCAGGGCGCGCCAGTCCCGAAGGCGGAATCAAAATATTTTGAAAAACACCCTGGGCCAGCGCTGATATCGGTCCCGTAAGACCAAGCGCTGATTTATGAACAGTGTGTAGGCTCGTAAAAACCCGAGAATGGTGGCAGCGAATTTCTAACAAGAAAGAGCCCCTTACAACGTCTCTCCCCGCTGTCTGGGACGACCAGGAGGGAGCCGGTCCTGAAAGACACTGACACAGGATTTTATATACAGAGCCTGGGGGGGGAAAAAACATCAATTCCGCTCTATATATGAGAGGGGAAGACGCCGGGTTTATCCCAGAGAGACCTCAACGTGAGTGAATAAATGAATGAAAATTTTCATTTAACAGATTGTAGAACGGGCACAACAGCCCAATACACACAACCGTTAAGAGGAAGCAGATCAGAAAAGATCAGCTTTACCTCTAATTTTCAATGTCATAGCGGCATTGTAGGTTGTAACTCACGGATATATCTCTCGGCCAATAAGAAAACACGAAAGCCTGTGATGTCTTCAATGGCCAGGGAACCGCCAGTCCCACCCTTACCATGTCGGTGTGGGCTAAATGGGGAATCCCCCCCCCCTTGCCAAGCGAGGATATACGCACGTCGAGGAGACTGATAGGACGGGCCCTGCTTTCAGCAATAGAGACAGAGACGCGGCCGCCAGCCGCACGGTGTGTTATAATTGAAAAGCACATACAAGCGTATTCGCTTCACATTTGCACAACCAAGTACAGCCGTCAACCTTGTCTGTGTAAAAGACGGTTTTACCCACGGCTCTGCCTCAACCACGTAAAGTGAAAACACCGGCGGAATAAAGAGAGGGATTTACATGCTAAATGTACAAGCTTTGCAAGCTAACAAATAGCAACACCAGTCGCAGATTTCAGAGACTACGTTTGTTCAAAAACGTGTTCACCACCTGAATTGCATAACTCTCTTTATACAAGGAAAACGCTGGCTGACAGCACTAGCTGCGGATCTTTATTGCTTTATTTCGCACCCCCCAAAAACAACAAATGCAAAAAGGCGTGTTTACCCGCAACCCCAGGTCTCCGTGTCCCCAGCGAAAGACTTGTCGTCCGTCATGCCTTTTCACTTTATCGCGTGAAAAAATACACAGACTGAATGAAAAAGAGGGGCAGAACCCTTGGCTATGTGCTATGTAATGTACCTTGCTTGCAAGCTAACATAATAGCAATACTAATTGCGAATCCAGAGTCTACGCCTGTTTAAAAGGCGTGTTCTCAATGAACCCCAACACTCTCTCACACACAAGAGAACGCCACCCGTCAATTTGAGCTGTTATCAACAGAAAAACAATGGGCCCTCATTACTTATTTCATACGAGAGCTACCTCAAAATACACAGTGAATAAACACATGCATCATGCATGTTACAAACAAAAACTTGTCACTCCTTTAGAGGGACCTTCTTATTTAACCACTGCACTTCCGCGTTACATTGAAATCGTGGGCGGAGATACGCATGCGCAGATTGTCAACGGAGTCTGAACGGCGTGGCCGGTGTCCTTTCAACCGAACAGGATAATGAAAAAATTATCCCACTCAATGGCCAGACGCGTCTTATGGCGACATCTACAATTACCTCATTGAGTCTCCAGGTAGACTAATGTTTATATTTGGTCTATATTTGGTCTATAGCCGCTCACACTACCACCACAAGCTCCCCCCCCCTCTGATGGAACATTCAACATTCATTCGCGCGTCGTCTCACGCCGTTCAGACTCCGTTGACAATCTGCGCATGCGTATGGGGAGTAGGTGCTGCAAAAGGGACTTTATCTCGGCCGATTAAGTTCCGATCGATTTGGAATGGGTCGCACCGTGTTCAGGAGATTCAGGCGCATAAAAGTCTATTCGATCATGTCTCTAGCACCCCCACAGCCGTAGCTGCAACCACTTACATCAAGGCTCTCATCCACATTCATTAATTTGCTCCCCCCGCAATCTCCTCCCCGATTTCAGAATCCCGGAAGTGTTGCGGTGGTCTATAGTATTTCGAGGGCAGAACAGAGGGAGAGAGAGATGAAGGAAGAAGGGGCATAGCCCCCTTACCTGCTGCCGGGCGTGGTGCTTTTCCCCTCGAGGTGAGCTCCACCGCAGCGTCTCTCCCCATGTTTACATCCCATGTCACTCGCATTTTGGCGTTGGAGCTCTTTTTAATTGAGCACTAACCCAACCAGCGAGGCACCGAAGATGCAACCCTGTCCACTCCATGCAACATCTGTGATGTGCTGGTAAAAGACGCAGTGCCTCAGCATTTTCCGTAGAGACCGGGGACTTGAACCCTGCGGCCTGCGCATACTCTTCCTTCTACTACCGACCACCCGTCCTGCCTGCTTCACACCGGGAGCAACGGCGGGAGCAAGCAGGCGGAGAGCTTGTGCCGCACTCGTCTGCCATCAGAGAGACCACGCCCGCTCTTGTCGGGGGTCCGTTTGATGTTGACGCCGGAGCTACCTCTCTCACAAGGGAGGGGCTCGACGGCTTCTGAGTGGCACCATACTCTGCACCGTTTGCCACAGCGAACGGCGGAGGCTGGGAGAAGGAAGTGCTGGTGGAACCGCCCGACCACCAGCCACAGCTGCTCACCGAATGATGGGAGCAAGCAGCGGCGGGGGGCTTGCGCCGTAAGTCACCGCGGAGGGAACGCCAGAGCCGGAGGGCCTCGCACTGAAGAGGGGCACTCAACGGTCTCTGGACGGTACGCACCCAGCTCTGAGCGCCGCCGAAGCTCACCCTCTCACCACGAACGTGGAGTCAGGGAACCTCCGCGGCCCGCAGAGGAGGTCGGTGGCGATGTCATCTTACATTTTTACTTTAAAGGGCAAAAAGAAATGGCGGCTGGGTGGCGCATCACCAACGCGAGAGACACTGGTATCGAATCCGGCTGTCAGCGTTGCCTCCGGCTTGGCCGGCTGTCATACTGGCTCAATTGGCAGAGTCAGCGGGAGGGAAGCCGGTGGGTGGTAATCTGGTCATTGTAAACAGCGACTCCTACAGGTCGGTCAGGGCGCCTGCACAGCGAGGAAGGGAGATGGTGAGGGTAGTGTGAGCCTCCCACACGTTACACCTCACTAATGAGAGTCCACGCTGTCAGGTGAAAAGAAGTGGCTGGCTGACTCCGCATGTATTGGAGGGGACATGCGATAGTATCTATCAACCCTCCCTAGACCAACCAGTGGGGGGCACATGCGAGCAACGACCAGGAAGGGGAGGGGGGAATTGGCATGACTAAATTGGGATGGGTGAAAAACACAGAAAAACAGGAGGAGAAAAAGTAGATAAAAAAAAGTGCAAAAAGAAAAAGATAGCAACACAAATGACTAATCTAACTAACTAACTAACTTTCAACGCTGCGAAGTGTGCATGTAGCCAGGGCCGCCTGGGAATATATATATATATTTTTTTTTTTTTTTTTTTTTTTTTATACAGTCAACATATTCTTAAATAATAGCTCTGCCCGAGGCTGGGCATGATACAGTCAACATATAGCAAGAGAGAGAGCGAGAGAGCGAGAGAGAGCTCCCGTTCTACAGTCAATATACAGTGTTATCGCTGCACAGACCCGGCAGGCCGGCAATGCCCCTGACCCTCCACCAGAGCAAGGCCAGAGCGAGAGAGAGAGAGAGAGAGAGAGAGAGAGAGAGAGAGAGAGAGAGAGAGAGAGAGAGAGAGAGAGAGACACACATTGGAAAGAAACAACCCAAAACCAGAGCAAATTGAAATGCTATTTGGCCCTAAACAGAGAGTATACAGTGGCAGAATACCTGAGCACTGTGACTGATCCAAAACTAAGAAGATCCTTGACTAGGTACAGACTCAGCGAGCACAGCCTAGCCATCGAGAAAGGCCGCCATAGGCAGACCTGGCTCCCAAGCGAAGACAGACTATGCACCCACTGCACACAAGATGAGGTGGAAACCGAGCTCCACTTCTTAACAACCTGCCCACTAAACCAAGACATCAGAGACATATACTTCCCACAAATTGCAAACACCCAAAGAGACTTTGAAAACATGGACAATAACTCAAAACTCCCATACCTACTGGGAGAAATACAAGAATGTGAAATAAAGCCCATAGCCCATAGCCCTAGCTAACGCTAGTTACGTGTCCCTGCCCTTAGCAAATTGCTACTAGTACTAGCCGACATAGCTATAGCCTGACTGAAGGTTCTTCTAACATGCAACAACTTTCATCTTCAGTCCATCTGCCGAACATCCTCTTCGTCTTGGCAAAGTTGGCATAACCATCATACTTGGTATAGATAACAAACTTATGGCCCACGGTGTAATTTCTTCCGATCCATGCTGCTTTTGAAAAGACATCCACTCGCTCCTCTGAATAGCGCTGAATAGATCCCTGTACCTCGTGGGTCCGGGAAGAGCCCGGAAACACTATTCTAAAATCTGTAGAGCAGCAGAGCCGCAGAAACCGGAACACTGCAGTCTGCAGAGCCGCAGAGGCAGGAACAAGTCAGACACATTCTACAAACGTGTCTAATGTGAAATATATAAGCATATAAGCAAAACTAGATTTTAGGTCTGTGATGAAAAAGGGCCTCGCGGGAAGGGGGGGCATCAAAAAAATATATATATATTTTAAATTAAAAAAAAAAAAAATTGTGCGAGGCCCCCCTTCCCGCGAGGCCCCTGAACAAAATCATCGCAAAATCACGGCAATACTTCTTACCGACTTGTGAGTCTACAGAGAAACCGGTGACGTTTTTGTACCACGTGCTACGAATTACGACACCTCACGTGTATCTCCTTCAGGTCATCTGGGGCAAAGTTCAACCTCCGTTGCCAAAACTCAGCTCATTTTTGTGACGTGTAGCAACTGACTAAGACTCAAACCATTCCTTCCAGCTGGGAAATCAAAGCTAATCGGATGCTTCCAGACAATCCTCTAACTCTGTTGTTTTCCCCCTGTGGCTCTTTACATCAATATACATACATACATACATACATACATACATACATACATACATACATACATACATACATACATACATACATACATACATACATACATACATACATACATACATACATACATACATACATACATACATACATACATACATACACACACACACACACACACACACACACACACACACACACACACACACACACACACACACACACACACACACACACACACACACACACACACACACACACACACACACACACACACACACACACACACACACACACACACACACACACACACACACACACCTCTGTGATTAGTGTTGGTTGGCAAATCTGAACGTAGGCTCAGCAGCTGTAAAGAGGGTTAGAGAGAATTAGGCAACATTGATTGGGTTATGTAAGCTCAACAGTCCAAGGGACACACACACATGCATATTCATGCATGCACTCACACACATACATACACACATGCACGCACACACATGCACACACACACACACACACACACACACACACACACATGCATATTCATGCATACACTCACACACATACTGTACATACACACACACACACACACTTGAATGAAAAAGGTGAAGATTTGACATGGGGTCTGCGAAAACAAGTCATTAGTGTGAATGTTGTCCCAATTATTATAATAAGTAAATTACATTTTTATTCAAAATTGATCTGATCATTTTTGTCCATGTTTCTAAAATATCTATCTTGGATTGGTCTCATTACAGATACCAAGAGAAGAAACTGACAGGGCAATTACAAACATTCTGAGTAAATTCTCTACCACCATCAAGAACAGGAATTGTGGAGAATGCGCAGTTAAAATACAGGACAAAGAAGAGAGATCTACAAAATATTTTCTTTCTTTCTTTCAAAAGCCTGACCCAGTTCTATACTATATGTATTTTGTGACACACTGTTTTAAACTGTTTTTCAAAGTGATTATACTATATATTTGAACCCATGATATCAATCATATGTCTTTGAACTATTTTTGGTTGTTTGTTAAAGGTGTCATGCAGTGCTATTCCTAGCACTATTTGGGCAACTTTACACACTTCCTGTGAGTCTATGTAACACATGTGTAATTTTTATTCCAAAAATAATCATTGTTTTATATTTCTAATCTTGTACTCAAAACCAGCATTTTTCAGCCTCATGAAATCAGGCTATTATTGGCTTGGCTCCACCCACACTTTGAGTGACAGCCACCCACCAAATAGCTCCGCCCATCTCCCCGTCATTCCATCCAGGTAGAGGTCTGAGGTCTTAGGTTTCAGGTTTTTATTTCGACACGCAAAAACATATACCGATTTTACTAACTAATACAACATGGCTGTACATTATGTTTGGGATCCAGAGAGCGACCCACAGTTTGATCCCGAAGAAGAAGAAGAAGGCGATTTGCTACAGCGAGGCTTACATTACATCGTTTCCGATTGGTAAGTTGATTAATTGCACTATTAGTTACTTACTGTTATATAATAGTTGTGTACTTCTGTCGCGCGCGGCCCGTCGAAAACACACACTCACTAACGTTAGATTGTACTGACACTAACCCCCAAACAACAGCGATCGAGGCTTACGTTACATCGTTTCCGATTGGTAAGTTGATTAATTGCACTATTAGTTACTTACTGTTATATAATAGTTGTGTACTTCTGTCGCGCGCGGCCCGTCGAAAACACACACTTATAACGTTAGATTGTACTGACACTAACCCCCAAACAACAGCGATCGAGGCTTACATTACATCGTTTCCGATTGGTAAGTTGATTAATTGCACTATTAGTTACTTACTGTTATATAATAGTTGTGTACTTCTGTCGCGCGCGGCCCGTCGAAAACACACACTCACTAACGTTAGATTGTACTGACTGACACTAACTGTACTTGACGATTGAAATTGGGGGACCCTGATGTAAACAAGACGAAAGTCTTTCTCTGGCCTCCATCATAACAGTTGTTGGTATTGAGCAATACTGTAGCAATAGAAATATAGTATGTCATAAATATAGAGATGTAGCAGTACTGTCTATCTATATGTTACCATGACGATTGAAATTGGGGGACCCTGATGTAAACAAGACGAAAGTCTTTCTCTGGCCTCCATCATAACAGTTGTTGGTATTGAGCAATACTGTAGCAATAGAAATATAGTATGTCATAAATATAGAGATGTAGCAGTACTGTCTATCTATATGTTACCATGACGATTGAAATTGGGGGACCCTGATGTAAACAAGACGAAAGTCTTTCTCTGGCCTCCATCATAACAGTTGTTGGTATTGAGCAATACTGTAGCAATAGAAATATAGTATGTCATAAATATAGAGATGTAGCAGTACTGTCTATCTATATGTTACCATGACGATTGAAATTGGGGGACCCTGATGTAAACAAGACGAAAGTCTTTCTCTGGCCTCCATCATAACAGTTGTTGGTATTGAGCAATACTGTAGCAATAGAAATATAGTATGTCATAAATATAGAGATGTAGCAGTACTGTCTATCTATATGTTACCATGACGATTGAAATTGGGGGACCCTGATGTAAACAAGACGAAAGTCTTTCTCTGGCCTCCATCATAACAGTTGTTGGTATTGAGCAATACTGTAGCAATAGAAATATAGTATGTCATAAATATAGAGATGTAGCAGTACTGTCTATCTATATGTTACCATGACGATTGAAATTGGGGGACCCTGATGTAAACAAGACGAAAGTCTTTCTCTGGCCTCCATCATAACAGTTGTTGGTATTGAGCAATACTGTAGCAATAGAAATATAGTATGTCATAAATATAGAGATGTAGCAGTACTGTCTATCTATATGTTACCATGACGATTGAAATTGGGGGACCCTGATGTAAACAAGACGAAAGTCTTTCTCTGGCCTCCATCATAACAGTTGTTGGTATTGAGCAATACTGTAGCAATAGAAATAAAGTATGTCATAAATATAGAGATGTAGCAGTACTGTCTATCTATATGTTACCATGACGATTGAAATTGGGGGACCCTGATGTAAACAAGACGAAAGTCTTTCTCTGGCCTCCATCATAACAGTTGTTGGTATTGAGCAATACTGTAGCAATAGAAATATAGTATGTCATAAATATAGAGATGTAGCAGTACTGTCTATCTATATGTTACCATGACGATTGAAATTGGGGGACCCTGATGTAAACAAGACGAAAGTCTTTCTCTGGCCTCCATCATAACAGTTGTTGGTATTGAGCAATACTGTAGCAATAGAAATATAGTATGTCATAAATATAGAGATGTAGCAGTACTGTCTATCTATATGTTACCATGACGATTGAAATTGGGGGACCCTGATGTAAACAAGACGAAAGTCTTTCTCTGGCCTCCATCATAACAGTTGTTGGTATTGAGCAATACTGTAGCAATAGAAATATAGTATGTCATAAATATAGAGATGTAGCAGTACTGTCTATCTATATGTTACCATGACGATTGAAATTGGGGGACCCTGATGTAAACAAGACGAAAGTCTTTCTCTGGCCTCCATCATAACAGTTGTTGGTATTGAGCAATACTGTAGCAATAGAAATATAGTATGTCATAAATATAGAGATGTAGCAGTACTGTCTATCTATATGTTACCATGACGATTGAAATTGGGGGACCCTGATGTAAACAAGACGAAAGTCTTTCTCTGGCCTCCATCATAACAGTTGTTGGTATTGAGCAATACTGTAGCAATAGAAATATAGTATGTCATAAATATAGAGATGTAGCAGTACTGTCTATCTATATGTTACCATGACGATTGAAATTGGGGGACCCTGATGTAAACAAGACGAAAGTCTTTCTCTGGCCTCCATTGATTGATAATTTCATTCACCCTCAAATCTACTAGGTGCACGTGCGGAAATTGTGAACGGATGCCAACAGAGACTGAGAATGTATGCTGCATGGAAGTTCCACAGGTAAAGTAGTAACACAAACTTGCATCTTGGTAGCACTGAAAACCATGCATATGGCTAACGATTTAATTTTCTATATATATAGGTCAGACGTCGAATTAACCAGGAACCAACTGGACTACTGTGCATGGTTGATCATCCGGGATTGGATGTGCTTCAACCCCTATACCATCCAAATGGCAACTAATATCTACAAGGCAGATTTTGGCCGGATACCAGAAAGCGGAATCAATAAGTAAATAATATTTATTACAGATTTATATATTTTTTTACAGGTGTTTCTCCATCTTGCATCTCTCAGACTATACTAATCTTTCTTGCAAACACAATCTAATCCTTATTGCACATCACATATAATCAATGCTTGCTACTGTCCAATGACATGACATGACAAATGGTTATTTCCCAGCTTTTTATTTTATTTTATTTGTGCATAAATATAATACTTGATTTTCTTCAGCCGTTTCAGATATATCGCATACAGATGCTTTGTCGCGTGGTGCTTCGGCTACTTAGGCCGCAGAGTGAGAGTAGTAATCCCATCCTGTGTCGTGGTTCGAATCCGCACAGAATTTCCGGATGTTGATGGTGTCTATACTGGCTTCAGACCGGTACAGGATTGAATCGTGACACATAGCCGGCAACCGCTTCTTCCATGGAAGGCCTGTCGAACTGTGCGCACAAAGGTTCTGGGATGGCAATCGCCTCTACCACCTGGATATATTGTTGGGGGTCACGAAGGACGAAGTCAAAGAGTAGCGCCATCAGCTGGTTGACATAGTCTGTAAATGAGAAATTGTTATTTGTTTTGTCATGTTAAAAAGGTTATTATTTATTCAATTTATTGTATTCCACTGTAAGTGGAAATATTTTTCTATTTATATAGGTCATGTGTGTGCAATAATAAATGTTGATATTTTTACTTACTGAATGTCGCTGGGATTTTCCTTGGTTTTATTGTGTGTCCACCTTTTTTGGCCTTTGGAAAACTCATCTTGTACGCCGGCTCTCCAGAAGCGTTTATGGCTTGCTGGCGATTTGAGTTTTCATTGAAATGCATGGCAGCTAGGTATAGTCTGAAAGGAAAATTTCAATAAGCACAAGCAATATATTTGTAGTTGATCTGAGGTTATCTAATGCAACATAATGAGTTATTTGACAAATCAGGAGTCCATAATTAGTCATTTGTACACAATATAAAATACCTGCAAAGCATTCCTATGTACGAAAAAAACACGTTTGTTGGGGCAAAACGTAAAATCACACTGCCTTTTCAAAATTCCACAATTAACATTTCCTAACCCCCGCTCACACACACAGCCAGCCAGACCACTTCACACCCCGCTCACACACACAGCCAGCCAGACCACTTCACACCTACAGCGATTCAAGATTCAAGACCGAGAGCTTTGTGTTCGTTTGAGCACAATGAAGGGTGCAGTGTCTCTTCAGACTTGTTAATTACCTGAATTAGTTGGACGTCTATGACATGATTGGTGGCGAGTTCCATCACAGAGTAACTTCCGTACTTAGCACTGTGGCCTGTTGAAAATAATAATAACAATTTCAATCAATGTAGTGCAATATTAAAAATTTATTCATAAAGTAGGAATTTGTCATTGGGGAGCTTTTTCTAACCTGGACTATCGGCTCGCATGTCACCGCCGATTATCACGCTTTCTTTCTCGCTTAATCTGGCGAGGGTAACGTCTTGGTCCTTGGTCCACAAACTTAGAACAGCAGGTTCCAAGAACTTCTTGGCGTGTTCCCGAAACGCTCTGTACTTTATTGTGGAGACGTGTAACGCATTTAGGACCTAAAAGAATAAATGAATAACGCTTTGTTAATATGCACGTGTGAATCACAAACAAAAACATAATGTATATCTGACTTGTCAATCAAATCAATCAAATCAAATACCTTCTCCATTTGGGTGAAAGATGAGCCAGTGAAAAATACTGCTGCAGAAAGCTGAATATTTCCAGCTGGTGTGATGCCGATGAGAGGCTGACTCGCCCATTTACGGCTGTATTTACAACCGGGGCAAACTTGGGAGACAGCCAAGAAGGTCCCTCGCGTAGTTTTGGTGATATGACATTGAGCATTGCACACCGGACACTGTTGAAATAATTCCAGTAGACTGTCTTCGTAAACGATGTATTTCTGGACCTCATAGATTGGTTTTGACGGTTCCCTGCTCGAGAAAAACACAAATAAATAACACGGCACAACTATATAGCTTTTGTATTTTTACGGGCCATGGAGATGTTTGTAACAACTAACTTACGCTAGAATCGAGGGCTCGCTAATCAAAGAGTCAATGTTGAAAGTGGAATCCTGCGGCGGCTCTGGAACATCGATCGAGCTGTCGGTCACTCCATCGTCATCGTCATCAGACTCCAGTCGTGGTCTTTTACTGGGTCTAAACCCCTTCACAGGTGTTGACGTGGATGGTCCCTGTTGATTAGACCAGTATCCAGTATTTTGTGTCCCCACCGAGACCGACACGACTTTCGCCTGAACACCTATTTACAAAACATAGTTTAGTCAAACAAGGGATTTATTGATAACTTTGCTCACTCACTCACTCACTCACTCACACACTCACACATTGTGACCTGCTCTGGCGTAACAGCAACATGGTCACCACACTAGAGCTAAATTTGATTTGCAAATACAGTACTGTTTGTGATACTGAAGGAGTCAAGAAAAGGGAGTATATACATTTGACTGTATATACTGTATATATACTGTATATTGACAACCATACTGGGTAATTTACATTGGAGGTGGGGGGGGGGGGGGGACACTATACAAACAATCCACATTCCTTTACAGCTTTGGGTGAAAGCGGTGGGTGAAGGGGGCCAATCTAAACAATTCTGGGTCACATTATTACACATTATTACATTACATCACACTGAGTTACAAACCTACCTTGACTCTTGACATGCGAACGAAGTGTTTTCATAGAAAGCTGTGTACCAACAGAACGAATCTTTGGGTTGTCTGTCTGGCAACTGAAGTCCCTTGAAGCAGGAGAAAGGCGTACATTGCCGCTGGAACTTGTGGTGGCCTAAGAGTTACCAAATCGTAAATCAATTACAATATAATACAAGCCACTAAATATAACGTTACCTTGTTTACCTCTCACTAGTTGTGTTCTTTTATTTAGAAGTTATGACTAGCTTGCTTCAATAGTTTTCTATAACGTTACTTTATAAAGAGCAGCAGTTACTATAACGTTAGATGGTATTTATGATAACATATCTCACACGACATATCTACTTACTATTTCTTGTGTCGGGTCGCGTATTGAAGGCACAGCTCTTTTGGTTAGCACCAACATGGAGACCACTCCAGCATCAAAAATACCTTGATTGGTGACGTCGTCGGCGGAGAAATGTGCAGTACAAACCCGAGTATTAGACGTTGCAACGGAACTTGGAGGGTCACCAAAAAGGAACTTGTTCCATTGTTGGCGAAGTTCGGCATCAACGGGGAAACTGTGCAAAGACTTCTCGGTAGCTCTACAACCAGGAACATTACATCTGCGGGGTTTGCTGCTCATCGTGAAATTGAGGCGAGTGACGGCAATTTCTGTTTCCAGGTTGTATCGGCTCCAGGTACCAAGAATGGAGGCGGGCATTAGGTAAAACCACACAGCCAATCACATCACCTTGCGCTATAAACAGCGCCCTGTGACGTTGCCCAGCTCGTCAAATCAACATGACCTGATTTACTAGAGGCAAACAGGGGATGGGCTGTAGCTGAGGAATTCGTCAATATAGTATTTAGGCCCAAAAACACATTGATACGAACTCCTATTACTATAATACAATGCTAGAGACTGAAAAATGACATTTATAACGCATAGCCCCTTTAAATGGATTAAATACACATTCTTGCATTACGGATTGTTGTGTGGTGTGATTCATCATATAGTGTGACGGCATATCATTTGGTGTGACTTTCACAATTATGACATTATGAAGGCTTTTTGGTAAGAAATTCAATGGGACAGATGAATAACAGTGTCACCAAATGTGTCTAGCATTTTGGTGTTTTTATAATATAAAGAAGGTTTGCCTAAATGTATTAAAAGTACATAGTAAAGTTTTGTGCAATCGTCTGACCATGAGTTTTGATTACAAAAAATTATGCAAAATGTAACTAATTTGCACAAGGAAGAGCTAGACATTTGTATAGTAGTGATGAGGAATGCTGATAAATAGACATACATAATTAAAATACACCACTTTTACATTTTGTACAGAATAACCTTCATGTCACGCCATATGGCAATTTTACTCACTAGCACATTATACTAATGAAAAAAATTTATTACTTGAAAAAATCTACAACACCGTAAAACAGAACATAATGATGTCCATTACTCATATCTGATATTTTTACTTTTTTAACTTTTTTTCAGCCTAAAAAGTCAACCACCCATTTCCTGTTGCAATGTTTGTTAATACTGTTGTTGCTGAACAGAACAGAACAGAACAGAACAGAACGTAAGGTTATGTATATAACCTAGTTATATGAGTACTGGCTAAGCGTCCCGCTCTTAAGCCTATCGAGATATACCTCATCTCATGTACCTATTGTACTCCATCAACGAAAAAAAACAAGTACACCTACACCTGCCGGGTCCCGCCCCTATGGAGGCGTAGCCTATAAGACAGTAGGCATGGTCACCAAACACTCTTCCTCGCCAAAAATCCCGTTTCCAGTAAAAGATCCCTCAAAAGGGAACTCAGCCAGCTTAGCCAGTACTCATATAACTAGGTTATATACATAACCTTACGTTATATTATCGTACTTGGCCATCACGTCCCGCTCTTAAGCCTATCGAGATATGGGTTAGAGCGGATGCGCGGCCCGACAGATCCCAAAGCACGGACCGGACATGACAGGTGAAGGCCCGCATCTAACTCACCAGTGTGAGGAGGAGGACGAAACGCCTGAACCACAATATCCCGGGAGCGGAAGGAACTCCGGATATTCTTAGGCATGAAAGCAGGGTTAGGTCGCAGAGTGGCACCGCAATCGGCCCGAAAAGACAGGCACTCTGGACGTACCGAAAGAGCACAGAGCTCACTCACGCGTTTAGCGGAGGTGACAGCCAGCAGGAACGCGGTCTTGAAAGACAGCTGTCCCAACGGCGCCTGCTCGAGCGGCTCAAACGGGGCCAAGGACAACCGACCAAGGACCAATTGAAGATCCCAAGTCGGAGCCAAAGAGCGTTGCACCGGCTTAACGCGTAGAGCGCCAAGCAGGAAACACTTCACAAGAGGGTGGCTGAACAAGACATTCCGCTCAAACCCCTCATGTTGGAGGATATAGCTGCCGCATATACCCTCACCGTCGAAGCCGAGAGTCTACCAAGGAGAGACTGGAGATAACCCAGGACAGCATCCAGGGGGCAGGAGACTGGGTCCCGGCCCCCCGCCTTACACCACTCTTGGAACATACGCCATCTGCCCGCGTAAAGCGCAACAGTGGAGGGAGCATGTGCATTCCGGATGGTATAAACCACAGAAGGGTCCATCCTCTCCAGACTTACCCTCCCACCAGCCACACCAACATGCATTGGCCCAACATCGGGTACTGGAACAGTGACCCGTTGTGCTGCGAGAGGGCCATCGCCGACCAAGGAATAACCCAAGGAGGAGCGACCAGAAGCTGGATCAAGACCGGGAACCACACCGTCCTGCGCTCCCTCCGTATCCGCTCCAACAGCTGTACAGGAGGAAAGGCGTACAGAAGACCGGGCGGCCATGGAAAGGTTGAGAAGGCATCCACCCCCAAGGGGGATGATCTGCTCGACTGACCGAGAACCACAAGGGGCACTTGTGAGAGCGTCGGCTCGCAAACAGATCTACCGAGGCCTCCCCGAACCGATCCCAGATCTGTCTGACTATGTCGGGGCGGAGTTCCCACTCGTCGTAACAAGGACCGCCCTGAGACATCATATCCGCGCCCATATTCTCTGCACCAGGGATGTGGAGCGCCCTCAGACTGCGCAGCCTGCGAGATGCCCATAGCCAAAGTTCGACCGCCGCCCGAAGCAGGCGGATGGAACGAGTCCCACCCTGCCTGTTGATATACGCCGCTGCCATCATACTGTCTGTCCTGACCAAAACGTGCTCGCCTACCACCAGGTGGTCGAACCGTTTGAGGACCAGGAGGACCGCCTTCAATTCCAACACATTGATGTGCGGGGTAGACGGGCCAGCATGAACCTCCGTCCAGCTGCCCCCCACTGCGTGGGTCCGACACGTCCCTCCCCAACCCGTGAGAGAAGCGTCGGTGAAGACCGTGACGTGTGAGCGCCTGCTGCCCATGGGGACCCCAATGGTGAGGATACCCAGCCTCTTCCAATGGGCGAGATCTCCGCATATCGACAAAGGAACCGTCAACCGTTTCCATTTGTCCCTCACCGGATCTATTCTCATAGAGAAAAACCACCTCTGTATCCTCCTCATGAAGAGGAGGCCAAGAGGAACCACCGTGTGAGCAGATGCCATCATACCGAGCAGACGCATCACTTGCAGCGCCGTGACCGTCCCTCCCAGATGGAAACCCCAGAGCGCGCAAATGATAGACACCCGGCGCTGCTCCGAGAGGGTTACAATCATGGGCCTCGACCTCAACGTCAAGCCCAAGTACTCCACCTGTTGACTGGGAAGAGGTGTACTCTTCTTCCAATTCACAGCAAAACCCAGCCTGGTGAGGAATTCCACCACCAGCCTGGTATGAGACCTGGCAACCTCCTCCGAACGACTGAGGAGTAGAATGTCGTCGAGATAGAATAGAACCCGTATCCCCCGATGACGTAGAGGCTCCAGCGCAGTCGCCACGCACTTGGTGAATGTGCGGGGAGCCAGAGAATAGCCGAACGGCAGCCTCTGGTACTCGTACGCTACGCCCTGAAACAGGAACCGTAGGAACTTCCTGTGAGGAGGGAAAATCGGGATGTGAAAATACGCATCCTTCAGGTCTATGGAGGTGAACCAGTCTCCCCTTCTGACAGCAAGCAGAAGGAGTTTGACGGTCAACATCCTGAACGGTCTCACTACAATCAACCGATTGAACGCGGACAGATCCAGTATAGGTCTGATCCCCCCTGTTTTCTTGGGTATCAGAAAATAACGGGAGTAGACGCCTGACATCGCGTCCTCTCTCGGAACCACGACGACGGCCTGCTTCGCCAACAGAGATTGGATCTCGTCGGCCAGGGCTGTCACTGTTTCTGACCCTGACAATAGGGTCGGCACCTAACCTGAGAACGGAGGGTGGGGTTGTGCGAACTGCAAAACAAGCCCCTC
The DNA here is from genome assembly GCF_963971535.1 of Notolepis coatsorum. Lineage (NCBI taxonomy): Eukaryota > Metazoa > Chordata > Actinopteri > Aulopiformes > Paralepididae > Notolepis > Notolepis coatsorum. The sequence goes on along the minus strand of NC_140179.1, from coordinate 48,803,427 downwards.
CCTCAACGTTCTCTCTATCCACCCCTCCAAACGGCATTCTTGTCGCCATATGTGAAAATAATCCCACAGCGCACCCGCCGTCAACTGACGCTGGGCCGCAAGGAACAGTAGATAGTTGGCCCGGTCCCTCCCGCTGTGCGACGCACCCAAGGGGGGACCCCGACAGAAAGGGCCGGTTTGATACGGGAGAAGCTGTCATCAAACTGGTTGACACACACCCCCCCCCCCCCCTGAACACCCCTCTAGCGCATGCTGAGGAGTTGTTCCGCAGCTAGATACGCAAGGCATGAGGACCCCATGGGCTCCTACACACCGAAGCCCTGCAGTGATATTGCTACCACCCAAATCACGCTCACCTCTTCGTTGCAGACCACTGCCGCTCTCACGGGAGTGGGAGGCATCAGCGTGATACCCCGCCTGGCGAAGGCGAGGCCGGGATAACCCTTGCTGTGTATTCAACAGAAGAGGCCTCGAGTCCCCCTGCTGACCACTGTAGCTAGTGGCAGCTGTAACACCAGGCTCATCCATCACACAACGTGTGGTGCAGGAGCCACGCGACAGCACAACATTCTCACGGACAGACCCAGGCTCAGCCATCAACTGGGTGTCAGCCCCTGTCCCCATGAGAAGTGAAGAATGGGGCCGCATGCGCTTCAAAGAAGGTTCGCGGCCCGCAGCCAAAGGAAAACGATCAGAGCCCCGCTTCCGTGGGTAACAGAGAGAGGATTGAACGGGGAGCGGGCTGCTCGCGGCAAAGTGACGACGGCTTGTTTTATCCAAGCCGAATTCACCCAAAATGGCCGATCCCTCGGCCGCCAAGGCTGTCGGCCTTGTGGAACCCTGTTGACTCTCCGCCCACGGCACCACTGGCGGGGGAAACATGGCCGCCTGTCGATGGCCTCGCCACAGTCGTTGACGAGACCGTGCTCCCACCTCTGGCTGCACAGCGTGAGGCGGTGTAGGACCCAGATCAACAACCGCCTGCGCCTCCACAGAACGACCAAAAAGTCTTTCCGTGGAAAAAGGAGTCGTGAGGAGAGAAAACCTATCCTCTTCCCCAAGAGGAGAGTGCTCCAACCAAACATGCCTAACAACAAACGTTGATAGCATCCTAATCCTCCCCGCAGTTATAGCTTGCGACTGAGTCAAGATCTCTATAACACCACAAACATGCAACATGTTTACAATGTCGGCTGGACCCATAGCCCTACTACCCGACGCCAATGTGGATAGGAAACTAGCCAGCTGAGCCATAACACTGGCCGCCGCTACAAACCATCCTGCAGCAGTATACCACTCATCCGTCCATACTGCCACCCTCCGAGCCGATTCGCTCTCAAGCATCGGCCGTGTGGGACATCGTTCATCCCCGCCGGGGCACAGGAACAAAGCTACCTGGCTAGGTAGCCACGGTACACCCGGCCTGCACCCTGTTGTTAGCCCGTTTACCCGTAAAAAAGGTAAATAGGACTCAGCGAAACCCCCCACATTAGCAACCGACTGACCTTCATCAATGAAGCAGGCAAGAGGAGGGAAAGCGGCAATGTCCCGCGGCGGGGATTATTAGAACAACAACCCATTTCAGCATCAACATTAGCATTAGCAGTAGCATTAGTAGCATTAGCGTTAGCAGCGTGCTCCAGGATCGCCAGGAAATCGTCCACTGCAGTGGAACGTTCACCAAGCCACCCCGGCCCTGGCGCCGAAACATACTCCACAGCATTACCAATACCAACATTAATGCCTGATGACACAGGGCCTACCTTTGTACAAGCCGGCTCGATAGCCAAACCTTGTACGCTGCCCCTTGGTCTGCTGCCGTCAGACGAGGAAACATCAACACAGGCCCGAGTCGCCCGACATGTCGCTGAAACATGCCTCGAAGATGCCAGGGGTAAGCAAACCTCCGGTAAGCATTCAACATTACGCAATTTCTTTAATCTTTTCATAACAACTAGTTTACATAAGGTGCACTGCAACCGTTATGATGGAAACGAAAATAGAGGAAGAGTGTTTGGTGACCATGCCTACTGTCTTATAGGCTACGCCTCCATAGGGGCGGGACCCGGCAGGTGTAGGTGTACTTGTTTTTTTTCGTTGATGGAGTACAATAGGTACATGAGATGAGGTATATCTCGATAGGCTTAAGAGCGGGACGCGATGGCCAAGTACGATAATATAACAGAACAGAACAGAACAGAACAGAACAGAACAGAACAGAACAGAACAGAACCTGGGATATCTACAAAAAGACGGGATGCTTCGTTTCTTTCTGGGGAACCCTTCGAGGACACGCTGTGTCAACAGAACCAAAGAAAACACAACGTTACTACAGTCTAGTACAGTGGTTCGCAACCTTTCTCGCTCATCTGGTAATCTGGTTTGATTCAAACCCGGTTTGATGGTGCATCGCCGTCGGTTGTGTGATAGTAAAGGGCTAACCTTCTGTATTGTCACAGTGAAAGGGTTAACCGGCTGTCGCGTGGCAGTGAAAGGGTTAACTCCCTGACTGCTCCTGATGAGCGGGTCTTTACCTTGCATGGTTTCTTCTGCCCATCGGTTTGTGAATGTGTGAATGTATAAGGGCATAAATTGTAAAGGGCTTTGGATAAAAGCGCTATATACAGTAAATGCAGTTCATCCATCCACCCATAAAGAACTCCCAAATTGATAAGACGTTAGGTCACGGAGCCCCCATTTGAAAAGATTTGTGTCTCCAGATATTAGGCTAGAATTCCATAGCTGCCTATACAGGAGATAACAGTGGAGAAAGCAAAATCAGAACAGTTTATTACATGAATATTATTCTGTCATTGGCTGAAGTTCTTGTGAATGGAATCGTGAAGTTAAACTACTCCTCTTTCTTTCTGGGGGCCGCCTGGAACACCCTGAATGACCCCTGGGGGTCCCTGGATCCTATGTTGAGCACCACTTCAGCGTTGCCTCGTCTATCGTGTAAATTGAGTTGTTAATCCCGTCTAATATCCCTCCTTTTATCACGCAAAGGGATTTCGTTTTTCAGACGAGAAGCTAAGAATTAATCCTCGTTACACAATGGCGAAAATATTGGACTGAGAAACCATTTGTTTGGCTGATTACATGCTAACGTGTGGAGGTCTGATTACATACTAACGTGTGGATGTATGATGGGGTGAGCCCAAAAGTACTCAAAACCTGTGCCTCTCAGCTGTGTGATGTGCTCCAGCTCATATTCAATATGAGCCTGAGGCTGCAGAGAGTCCCGACACTGTGTGGTCCCTGTCCCTAAGTGCCCGCGTCCCAGCACGTCCGAGGACTACAGGCCGGTGGCTCTAACCTCTTACATTATGAAGACCATGGAGAGGTTAGTCCTGGAGCAACTCCGCCCGGTGGTCAAACCCCACCTAGACCCACTCCAGTTCGCCTACCAGCCCCGACTGGGGGTAGAGGATGCTGTCATCTACCTGCTGAACCGAGCCTACACTCACCTAGACAAGCCGGGGAGCACTGTGAGAGTCATGTTCTTTGACTTCTCCAGTGCTTTTGATATCATAAGGCCTGGGCTGCTGGGTGAGAAGTTGGAGGCGATGCAGGTAGAGGCCCCCCTGGTGTCCTGAGTTGTTGACTATCTGACGGGCAGACCACAGTACGTGCGCCTACGGAGCTGTGTGTCAGACAGACTGGTCAGCAACACCGGGGCCCCGCAGGAGACAGTCCTCTCTCCCTTCCTCTTCACCGTCTACACCAACGACTTCCACTATCGGTCAGAGTCCTGCCACCTTCAGAAGTTTTCTGATGACTCTGCGATAGTGGGATGTATAAAGGACGGTGACGAGAGGGAATACCGGGAACTGGTAGTGGACTTCGTCACATGGTGCGATAGAAACCACCTGCAGCTAAATGTGGCGAAGACCAGGGAACTAGTTGTGGAGCTGGGGAGGAGGAGGAGTGCACCTGTGACCCCCGTTTCCATCAGGGGAGTTGATGTGGACATGGTTGAGGAGTACAAATACCTCGGTGTGCACACCAACAACAAACTGAACGGGTCAAAAGACGCAGAGGCACTGTACAAGAAGGGCCAGAGCCGACTCTACTTCCTCAGAAGGCTGAGATCCTTCAATGTCTGTACAAGGATGTTGAGGATGTTCTATGAGTCGGTGGTGGCGGGTGCCTTCTTGTACGCTGTGACCTGCTGGGGCAGCGGACTGAGAGCAGGGGACACAAACAGGCTGGATAAGCTGGTCAGGAAGGCCAACTTGCAATGGGCCTGGTCTACAAGATACACTACACCACTAAGGTACCCATGTACATGTTTAAATACTTCCCAAAGGTCAGTGAATACCACGACCACAACACCAGAGGGAGTTCCACAAATCATGTTCAACCTAGATTCGGCACAAACAAGGGACTAAACACGTTTAGCAATTATGCCACATCAACGTGGAATGCCCTACCCACAGCCGTAAAAGAATGTGAATCCCTACCCACCTTCAAAACCGCTCTAAAAAAGCACCTGCGGGAGGCCGCAATTCGAAACTGGCTCCGGTAAATGTCCAACCCCCCCAATGTACAGTTTCCTCCCCCTCAAATGTATATATTATCTTTTAGAAACTCTGTCTGTAAATAGACAGTACTGTATATTTGCATATCTTGTATGTCATAAATATCTGGATGTAACAGTACTGTATTTAATTGAAAAATGGGGGACCCTGATGTAAACAAACGAAAGTCTTTCTCTGGTCTGCATCCCCTTAAAAATTGTGTATTGAGCCGTACTGTATTGTACCCATTCTGTAATATGTTAATAAATCAATAAATTCAACCTTACCAATGTTTTTGGAAATACTACTTCTGGACTACTAACTACTACAGAATAACGTGAGTAACGTGAGTATCAAGTTCAGGCCTATGTTACTCTATTTCATAAGCACTAATTATTATTCATTGTTGTATCAGAAACTTCAGAATGTCATCTTTCAAAGGAGACCAGGCTCATGCATGTGCTATAAGTATAAAGTATAGTATTTTGATTGGCAAAAGGGTATGCAGTCCTCAAAAACTAAAACTAAAATGGCCAATTTTGGCGGTGCCAGTTAATTGCCAGGAGTTAATTGATGCAAGTGTTCTTGATTAGTTGATCAACCAGGCCTTGATTTAAAATCAGGTGTGTGCCTGGTGAATAGAGATGTGTTTGTAACTTGCTTTTTATGGACATTAAATACTTTGTAGGGATTCTGTTTTTTTTTATTTATTTTTTATATAAAGTATTGCTTGAATTAATATTAAAGATGTGCGGGTCCAAAATGAATGTTGTTGTTTACATGTTGCTGCATGTATCCCATCCCTACTTTATAATTTCCCACGTGGAATGCACCTGATTTACAATGAGTTATGAAAGTCAAGCGTGTTTCCCATCCAAATGTATGTGAATATACGAAATTATCCGGATTGGGGTTTTAAATTTAGCGTCTTTATTAATGTAAAACATGCCAAAATGTAAGCCGCTTTAAGACGCCTTAATTCCCTTAGCTGCTTTATGTGCAATAAGGGGAATTTACAATAGAAAATAATGGTAGGCAAATTTGATATGTGGGGAACAGAGAAAAAAATATATGTCGTGATACCTCCGAGTCCCCCCAATGATATAGATTGTGTGGAAATTACAAGTTTCATACACCGAACAGGTGATTCGATTCTGTACTTACTCAATCATTCCACTAGAGGGCATTGTCACACTGTACTGACGGCTGGGGATATTTGGACGAGCGCAGGGTACAGTTTATAATCACAGCGCTCTCTCTCTCTCTCTCTCTCTCTCTCTCTCTCTCTCTCTCTCTCTCTCTCTCTCTCTCTCTCTCTCTCTCTCTCTCTCTCTCACCATTCCCATATATATATATTGATTGATTGAAAACTTTATTAACAGATTGCAGAATGGGTACAGACTAGTACAGCTCAATACATACAATTGTTAAGGGGATGCAGCAGACCAGAGAAAGACTTTCGTCTTGTTTACATCAGGGTCCCCCATTTTCAATTCATCATAACATATATGACATACATGACATACAGATAGACAGTACTGCTACATCTATACATTTATGACATACCAGATTTGCAAATACAGTACTGTTTGTGATACAAAAAGTGTCCAGAAAAGAGAGTATATACATTTGACGTAGAAACTGTACATTGGAGGAGGTTGGGTAGATGGGGGGGGGGGGGGGGGGGGGACTGTACATTGGAGGTGGTTGGGTGGGTGGGTGGGGGGAGGTTGGGTAGGAGGGGTGGGTGGGGGACACTGTACAACTGTACAAGCAAAACTGTACATTGGAATATTGACAAGACAATACTTGGTAATTTACTGTACATTTGAGGGGGTTGTGTTAGGACATTTACAGGGGCCAGTTTCGAATTGCAGTCTCCCGTAGGTGTTTTTTGAGAGTGTTTTTGAAAGTGGGTAGTGTAACGGCCATCTGAGTGTTCTGATTATTATTATTATTATTATTATTATTATTATTATTATTATTATTATTATTATTATTATTATTATTATTATTATTATTATTATTATTATTATTATTATTATTATTTCGAATGTTTAATATTGATTGGATTTAGATAAAGTCATTGAACCGTCGTATTTGTCATGATAGAGCCTACTGGCACCTAGAACCTTCTAGAACGTTGGGGGGCGATGTCATGGTAGAATAGAATATGCTAGAGCGTAAAACATTCCGGACTTACCGTATGACATCATGATAGAAGGTTCTGGAACGGCTCTGAATGATGTCATAAACCGAACATTCTAGATCCTTTGGTTGCCTATATAAATCGAGCACGCCTGCAGAAGTGGGACCAAGCCAGGTGATTATATGCTCTGACTCGGCTGCTGCACTGATGGCTCTGAGTGCAGGTGGGTCTAAAGCTCGCCCTGATCTCATTCAGGAAATAATGTTGGTTTTATATAGGATTGCGAAGGCAGGCTGGTCAGTGGAGTTTTGTTGGGTCCCGGGGCACGCTGGGATTGCGGGGAATGAGATGGCTGACTCCCTTGCCAAACAGAGCCTGGGAAGGGAGGAAGAGATAGGCATTTCAATGGGAAGAGTAGAACTCAAGTTTCTTCAAGTTTCTTTAATAGTTGTCATACAGAAGTACAGAATACTTTCATACAAAATGCTTCTTACTGTTACGCTCCAGAGACTGTGCTAGACAAGATAGTATCAAATAACATAGTATAGCATGTAATTTAGAAGTAGAAAATGAGGTCACAGTGTTCAGTATAGACATATGTACAATGTTCGATGCAGAATAGACGTAACTGAGTTACCATATAATATACAATACTATGCAGTGTACTAATGTACAATACTATATAGTGCAAAGCAGAAATGGGATGAGGTACAATTTAGGTACCGCAGCAGTTCAAAGAGGCAGTTGTTCGGGTGACTGGAGTCTTTAATGATTCTCTTAGCCTTGCCCCTGCACCGCTTGTTGTAAATGTTCTGGAGGGTGGGGAGCCCCCCTCCAATTGTGCGTTCGGCTGAACGTGTCACTCTTTGTAGTCTGCTTCGGTCTTGTGCAGTGCTATTCCCAAACCAGGAGGTGATGTTGCCAGTCAGGATGCTCTCTATTGTACATGAGTAGAAGTTCTTAAGGATCTTCTGACTGACTTGGAACTTCCTTAGGCGCCTGAGGAAGTAGAGGCATTGTCGTGCCTTCTTCACAACACTGTCAATGTGTGTGGTCCATGTCAAGTCCTCGGATATGTAGGCTCCGAGGTACTTAAAGCTGTTGACTCTCTCAACCGGTGCCCCGTCGATGCTGAGGGGGCTGTAGTCCTTGACCCCCGACCTCCTGAAGTCCACAATCATCTCCTTTGTTTTGCTGACGTTCAGGGAGAGGCTGTTTTCCTGGCACCATCCCGCCAGGACCTTGACCTCTTCCAGGTAGGCCCTCTCGTCGTTGGCAGAGATCAGAGAACTCAGAGAGAAGATAAAGAAAGGAGTTGAGGCTGAGTGGCAGGCTGAGTGGGAAAGGGGGACCAAGGGAAGGCACTATTTCTCTCTGCAGCCTCGGGTCAAGATCAAGGTGGATGGATATGGGTCAAGGAGTGATAGGGTGAAGATGTGTAGACTGAGGCTGGGACACTGTGGGTTGAACAGTACCTTGTGCATTGTGGGCAAACATCCAGATGGGGTGTGTGAATGTGGAGAGACTGAAACTGTCGGGCATGTCTTCCTAAAGTGTGAAAGGTATAGGAAAGAGAGGGAAATCTTTTATAAAAGTCTGGTAGAGTTGGGAGTCTCTTCCTTCTCTCTTAAATCATTCTTTGGCATGGATAATGAGAACCACCAGCTGATCACAGAGGCAGTGCTGACATTTCTGCATGCTTCAGAGTTGTACCAGAGGATATAGCGTTAGTGTATGTATTAGTATTGGACAGGCAAGAGGAGCAGAGAAGAAGGAGAAAGTGTGAGTTGAAGAGGCCTAAAGATGGCACACCACTAGTGTAGTATAAGAACTGAGGAGGGAAGAAATACGCCAAGAAAGAAGAAGAAGAAGAAGAAGAAGAAGAAGAAGAAGAAGAAGAAGAAGAAGAAGAAGAAGAAGAAGAAGAAGAAGAAGAAGAAGAAGAAGAAGAGACCATCAAAAGAAGTGCGGAGGGCAGTAATACGCCACGATGCGTCTACACTGCCGGAAATTCTAAAGAAGAAGAAGAAGAAGCAAGGGTCTTTTGAATCTTCGACCAGACTCGAGAGGACCAAACAGAGGACTGAAGCCAGGAGCCCACCAGTGGATTTTCGGTTCCCACATTGCGAAGGAGTCTTCATTTGACCAGTGGAAGGGAGCCCCGGCCGACACAGGTAGTGATTCACATTCCTTTACAGCTTTGGGTAGGGCGTTCCACATTGATGTGGCATAATTGTGAAACGTGTTTAGTCCCTTGTTTGAGCCGAATCTGGGTTTAACATGATTTGTGGAGCTCCCTCTGGTGTTGTGATTGTGGTATTCACTGACCTTTGGGAAGTATTTTGACATGTACATGGGTACCTTGGTCGTGTAGTGTATCTTGTAGACCAGGCCCATTGCAAGTTGCTGTACTCTGTCGTCTACTCTAAGCCATCCTGGTTGTCAAAGTGGGCAGGGGTGAGGTGGGTTCTAGGAGTAAGGTCAAGCAGTAGTCTGACCAGTTTGTTTTGAGATGTTTGTAATTTTGTTTTTAGCGCCTTTGAGGTGCTTTGGTACCATGAGGTGCAAGCATAGTCGTAGTACCCTTGAATGAGTGCTCCTGCCAGAGTCTTCAGGGTATTCTTGTTTACCAGTGAGGAGATCCGGTACAAGAATCGAGTTAGTTGGTTGACTTTTTTTATTACATTGGATGCCATTTTGTCACAGGAAAGATTTGCCTCTAGGATGGAACCCATGCGTAATATCTTCTTTCCTTGTGACTGAGAAGCCGTCGGTCTTGCTGAGTTTGTTATTTGAACCGAAGAGAATGGAATCTGTTTTGCCCATGTGTAATGATTTTTATGTTTGTTTGTTATCATTTTATTTTAGTCGTGCTGACCTGGATCCATGGCTGGCTGAATGCAAATGTTCAACAGTGGTGTAAGAGCCAAAGCTATGTGTTTAGGTTATTGTGTTATATGAATGTTTAATATTGATGGGATTTAGAGAGAGTCATTGAACCGTCGTATTTGTCATAATATAGCATTCTAGAACATGGAACCTTCTAGAACGTTTGTGGTGATGTCATAATAGGTATTTCTAGAACATAAAGCCGTCCGGAATGTTTGTGGTGATGTCATAGTACTTTCTAGAACATAAAGCCGTCCGGAACGTTTGTGGTGATGTCATAGTAGTACTTTCTAGAACATAAAGCCGTCCGGAACGTTTGGGGTGATGTCATAGTAGTACTTTCTAGAACGTAAAACATTCTAGAACCACAGTATGACGTCATTGAATTATGTCTCTCTATCTGCACCAGGGGCGTTTTTAGGGTTAGAAAACATTGGGGGCTTCAGCCCAGGGGGGTGGAGGCCCCCCCCCTTTTTTTTCCTTTTTTCTTTTTAAACACAGTAATACGCAATTTTAGAGTAATTAGAGATGAATACTGAAGAACTAGAATCATTAGAGGTTCTCAAAGTGAGGTCCATGAGAGGGATCTGGGCAGTCCCCATAGAAAATTCAAAGTTAACAGGACCAAATCATCAGTTTCTTATTTATTTATTTAACCTTTATTTAGCCAGATAAAACATTGATCTGGTCCAAGAGGCCCCAACAGGAGTACAAATATACATATATACACATATATATACATATACTGTACATACATACACACATATACACCAATAACAAAATAAAAACAGTTAAGAATCATACACATAAGCAAATAAACAAACAAACAAACATATGCACAGCCTATGTACAAAAGAAATAAACAGTTCATCTCTAGTCTTTACAGTTTTCTTCAATTGCATAAACACTCAAATCAAAAGTATTACACAATTATCAAAACCTTACACTCAAGGAGCAAAACATAGGCCCAGATTTGCACCTCTATAAGCACAATGTCAGCCTCACACTTTTTGCAAAACAATACACAGACAAAAAATTATCTTGCCAGATCCAGCTAGGCAAAGAGATAATGTCTAGTATTTTCTGTACTCTATTTAAATTTTTTCAAAATTGTTTTTGTTTTACTGTAATTTTAACCTGTAGGCCTACTGGATACAGTATTTTATGTTTGTCTGATATTTGCTGAGCTTACAGTGTTATGCACATAGTAGCATGAAAACTGGGACATGTTTTGTTGTGATTCTCCATGTTGAAATGTTGACTGATTTGGTTATATGGAGAGAAAATTTATATTTTCATCAGTCTGCATCATTGATTTGGGTATATGGAGAGAAAATGTTTTTTTTTCAGCAGTCTGCATCATTGATTTGGGTATATGTAGATAAATAAATTATATTTTCATCAACCTACAGCATTGGTCTTGTGTAGTGTTTGGTGAATTTATTGTATATTTGCACATTCTCTGCGTACTTCACTTACAGTACTCTAATCACTGAGAAGTAGAATTGCTAAATGTGTTTTAGGTTAAGCACAGCAGTGTGAGTAACTGGTTCAAACAGAATTAAGTCATATAAAACATGTGTTTCATATGGTAACAAAATGTAGTTTTTTTAAATTAGTGTATGGTTTTGACAAGTGTTTAATTTAGCAAAGGATCTGAGGTGTTCTGATAATTGTGTGTGTGGTTGTGCTAATTGTGTGTTTTGAAACACCGGGCCCCGTTTTAAAAATCATGCTTAAGCAATCGAAAAAAAAAGTCTCATAAAAAAGATATTAGATTTTTGGGTATTTTCCTGCCTTTGGTCCGCTTTGCATTCACATCTCAAATGCAGGGTTCACTTGCAAGAGTGAATGAGCTTTCACACCACCCCAAACCAACCGGACTATCCGAGGAAATGAACCAGGGTTTGATTAAAGCTTATTATAGTTTATCACAGTATCATGAGCATGTCTTTGTCAGTGGACACTGGACATGGGTATGGATGGCTCCAGGTGCTGCTGCGTTAAAGTGCACATCTTCAATACCTATCTGTACTATTTAAAAGCACAGTGCAGGACACACTCAAAGGTTATCGCACCTCAGAGATGGCAGTGGACATGTATGACAGGACAAAGGCCATATGTAATGGCATCTTGTGGCACAAGCTCAGAACTCAGCTCAGGAGATCAGCTGAGACAGAGACTGTTCTATCCAGAGCTTGAGAGCAGGTTCTCATGAGTTGGATAACAACTTATGAGAGGCATACACAGGCATGTTATCCAGCCTCAGACCAGTTTCTCTCAGTGGAATTGCTGCAACCCCTCGCCACACATTACAATATCCAACTATTGCCAGAGGAGATCACAGTTGCAAAGTGTGACAGGCATGTGACAGGCGCGGCCACGCCCCGCGCCACGCGGCCGCCTCAGGACGCGCAACTTTCTCTGCCGCGCGGCACGCTCCGCGGCAGCATTATGTAGTAGTAATACGCCCTTTTTCACTATCCAGAAATAGCTCAATTGGCAACGCTGCATTGGTGTGGATCCTACTGTCCGTTGCTGGCGAGTTTGATTCCCTTAAATCTTTTTTTTTTTTTTTTTTTAACGTGCATTCGTTCGCCGTTAAGTTTAGGCATGTTAACTTTAAGCATTGTTTTGGAGTTGGTTAAGGTTAGGCATTGTTTCGGAGTTGGTTATGGTTAGAAAGGTTAAGTTTAGGCGCTGTTAAGGAGCTGGTTAAGATTAGAGTTTGTCTTAGAGAATGGCAATATTCTTTCGGAGTTGGTTATGCCTTATGGTTAAGGTTAGGCATGGTTAAGGTTAAGGTTAAGGTTAGGCATAGTTTCGGAGTTGCTTAAGGTTAAAGGGTTAAGTTTAGGTGCTGTTAAGGAGCTGGTTAAGGTTAGAGTTTGTCTTAGAGAATGGCAATATTCTTTCGGAGTTGGTTATGCCTTATGGTTAAGGTTAGGCATGGTTAAGGTTAAGGTTAGGCATAGTTTCGGAGTTGCTTAAGGTTAAAGGGTTAAGTTTAGGCGCTGTTAAGGAGCTGGTTAAGGTTAGAGTTTGTCTTAGAGAATGGCAATAGACAGCCTATTTCCGCGCGACAGCTCTCAGCAGCCTCGTTGCGCGTCCTGAGGCTGCCGCGGGGCGTGGCCGCGCCTGTCACGTGCCTGTCGGGGCCAATCAGGCCTACCCCGGAAGTAACTTACTGTTGCGGAACAGTAACAGGTGTCCGGGGTTAGGAGAAAAACATCCGGGGCTAAAGCCCCGGAAGCCCAGGGCTAACGACGCCACTGATCTGCACTACTGTTACACGTAATCACAGCACAGCCAAAAACAAGTCTGGTTTCACAATAAACTGAGAAAAATCACTAATTTGGTGCATACAATGGACAAAGCTAGGACCAAAAACGGTTCAGAAATAAGTAATATTATAATACATAATTATAAATTGTAGTAACAACAACAGCACTACTATCACTCATTCACTCGTGCGCGATAGGCTTTAATAATAGTCACTCAACTCTGATTCGCTGTGAGACCGGGTGGGCGGGGCGAAGACCCGGCCTCATTAGCATAGTAGAAGGGTCATAAATGTGACCGCCGGGTTGCGATCAATCTGACAGTGCGTTTTTTTTTAACAAAAAAGGACCAGTTATGATAACAGACTCAGTTGACACATATCCGAGATAAGACTGGTGTATATAGGCTAGTATACTGCACGTTTGTCCGATCAATTTGGAATGACAAGGTGTAAAGGTGCTATTGAAAAGTATTTTAGGCAGACGAGGGGCTTGTCTTAAAACTCTTAATAAGAGTCGCCCTCCCACTCACCTCCTCTCTCACAAAGGGAGCTCCGTGCTGGAACAGGGAGGTCCGAGGACATGGACCTGTTCAAGACGCTGTGGACCGCGAGGAAGCTCATCCTGGTGGTCCTCATCCCGCTGTCGCTGCTCCCTCTGCCGCTCATCCATCCGACCAGCGTGAGTAGGAACCAAGCATTCAATTAATTAATTTATATATACTGTATACTTTTACTGTATCAACTTTTTTAAACCGTAAACAATTGATAGTAACAACCAACATAACCAACACCCCCCGCCAGCATGAATAAAAATAACCCCCGGCCCCGACTAAATAATCCTATTGTCATTAATTTAGCTAACAAACAGATACGAATTCAATAATTCACCACAAATAAACAACACCACCAACACCAACCGCAACACATACTTAGGGGGGTTAGTAGTGGTGGCACACTTGGCACATGCGTCCAGATGTGATCACTGCAGCGACCTTATCAACATAGTAAAATATCTGATGACTTGGCTGTACTTTTTTTTTTCGATTTCAATCTTTATTTAGAATCGTGAATTTTACTTATTTACAGAAACGACGATATTACAAATACAAAACAGTGACACAAATAAAGTGTCAATATCCACAACAAAGGAGACATAGATAAATCAACTAAAAACAGTCAAAGGTAGTCATATAGTCAGACGTGGTCAGAAATCAACTCTCCAAGGGATAACCTCGAACTTCAGAGTACGTGTGTTAGACGCGTTAGGAAAAGCTGATTTCCCAAGATCAGAACATACTTGAGGGACCCGTCCCTGATAACCACCCGCCCGCCCGGTCATTTGATTAGATCGAGTCGAATAGGTTATTACCATATTACATTTTAACACTGAAGAGATATAAAGAGGTTGCTTACCAATAAGGGCTTTAGAAATAAACAAATAGTGTTTGTTGCACCTTTCTGCAAGAAGGCCTGCTGGCTGCATGCAACCCTGCCTGGACTTTGTTTTGGGGTGTTGTGGCCGTTTTGGAGTGCGTGCGTGCGTGCGTGTGTGTGCGTGTGTGTGAGAGAGAGAGAGAGAGAGAGAGAGAGAGAGAGAGAGAGAGAGAGAGAGAGAGAGATGAGATAAAAGGAGAGAGCGAGAGAGAGAGAATGCGTCAAACGACACTTTGTTTGTGTTTTGATTCATTCAGATTAATTCCCGGGACAGTCAGCTGAGTGGTGTGTGTGTGTGTGTGTGTGTGTGTGTGTGCGTGTGTGTTTGTGTGGAGGAGATGTCGTGATATGTTAACGAGATGGAGATTGGAACGGAAACGGGGACAATCGGGTGTCAGTCGCTTTGTTGTGCGTCGTTATCAAATTTGGAGACGCGGCAACAATAAGCTTAGCTCACATGGGACGTTGAAATGAATCGTGGAATTATGAATGGATGAGACCGACTCCCATGTAACACAGACACGTATCTCCATGTCAACGGACTTTTACGCGCGGTCCAGTTATGTTATGCGCGCTTATAGCCCCGTGCGCAAAAGCGCACTGCCACTATACATGTTGTCTGTTGGTGAATATGCTTGAGTGAACATCTTTAGCCCATGGTTCTAGGTTCAGGCAGATTCTACGATGGGCCATGTTGCTTGTTGTACTTTATAGGACTACAAAGTCTTAGCTGCAATATGTAGCAAGGCCATCCAAAACATATGGTGCTCAACTTTCTATAGACCAGCTGCTGTGGAAAGAAACATCAGTTAAAGGACCATGCCTGTAGTGATTGTAATGGTACATAAGCAGTGGCAGGAATTGTATCTTGTAGTTGTGCTGATGAATATTAAAGGAGTTACCTTCGACTTCAGGACATCGCCTCAGACTCCCGTCTCTCAGCACTACAATGGTGACCCCGACGTCCGTCCGTCCGTCAGGCCTGCGTGCAGCGCTGTCTTCATGGAGCGGTGGAAACGCTTGCATAGCCCGTTGGCCTGAGGGTGGTACGCGGTGGTACGGTGCAGCTTAACCCCCAGGCTGCTGGCGACCGCGTTCCAGAACTCCGACCACGACATCCAAGCCCTCAAGGCAGCGGATACAAGTCTGCGCCTCGCGGACGCCGCGCGTCCCTGCTCTGTGACCTCTCCACCGGACACCCCCGCCCGCTAGTCCCTAAAAGCTGGTGTAGGCAGGCCTTTGGTGGTGCACGGCCTGTCTCACCCCGGTAGGAAGGCTTCGAGCAGGTTGGTTTCACAGAAATTCGTGTGGCGAGGGCTCAAGAAAGACGTGACGACCTGGGTCGACGCACGTGTGGCCTGCCAACGGGCTAAAGTGCACCGACATACTAAGGCCCCGCGGCATTCGAAGTCCCAGAGAGAAGATTCAATCATGTCAACGTTGACCTCGTGGGCCCGCTTCCCTCCTCTCACAGGTTTACCTACCTGTTTACTATGGTGGACAGGACCACCCGATGGCCGGAAGCTGTTCCCCTCGCCTCAACATCTTCTTCCGACGTGGCCCGCGCCTTTATCAGCACGTGGGTCGCACGTTTCGGGACCCCGTCCGACCTCTCCTCCGACCGGGGCTCACAATTTACCTCGGAGCTCTGGAACGCTGTCGCCAGCAGCCTGGGGGTTAAGCTGCACCACCGCATACCACCCTCAGGCCAACGGGCTATGCGAGCGCTTCCACCGGTCCATGAAGACAGCGCTGCGCGCAGGCCTGACGGACGGCAATTGGGTGGACAAACTGCCGTGGGTCATGCTCCGACTTAGGAGTGCCCCCAAGGAAGACCTGCAGTCCTCGTCCGCGGAACTGGTATATGGCCAGACATTGCGCGTCCCAGGGGATTTTATTCCGGACGCGACGACCCCCTGGTCCGCGGTCAGCCAACCACGGGAACCCGCCAACCCGCCAACCCTGCGGGAAGCCGCGCAGACCTTCACCCCGATCCCCACGTCGCAGCATGGTGTTTCCCGGCCGCGCGGCCTGCACAAGGCGGAGTATGTTTTTGCTCGCCACGACGCGCACCGTGGGTCCCTACGCCCCCCTTACGATGGCCCGTTTAGGGTCCTGCAGCACGGTGACAAGGACCTGATGATCAACATGGGCGGTAGGAAGGAGACCGTGTCAGTAGACAGGATCAAGCCCGTACACGTGGACGTTTCCCAACCCGTAGAGTTGGCCCTACCCCCCCGCAGAGGTCGTCCGCCGTTACTCCGGGATCTGCCTCCCACGGAGTCACCGGCGACCTCACCGATGTCAGTACCCCCCCGGGTGTCGGGGAGGGCGAGAGCACTTACGCCGCTCCTCCCTCCCCGCCCCCGGTTTTCCGCATGCGCAGAGGCCGGGCAGTAACCCCCCGCCGGGGGGATTTTGACTATGGGTGAATTCTGGGGGGGGCTTGTGTAGTGATTGTAATGGTACATAATTCACCCACGGAACTATTGTTAGGAACATTCTAGAACATTAGTTCCACCCGAACATTCTGGAACGTTTGTGATGATGTCATGGCAGGTCATTCTATAACCTTAGTCCTGCCCGATCATTCTGGAACGTTCATGATGATGTCATAGTAGGACATGCTGGACCGTTGGTGATGATGTCATAGTAGTACCTTCTAGAACCCCTTTAGCTTTCTAGTAATGTATTGTATCTTGTAGTTGTGCTGATGAATATTAAAGGAGTTATCTTCGACTTCAGGACATCGCCTCAGACTCCCGTCTCTCAGCACTACAATGCCAACATTTTGGGAAATGCGCTTACCATCTTCTCCAGAGTCAGTCAAGAAGATCAAATCAAATCAAATGTATTTATATAGCCCAATATCACAAGGCATTGCCCCCATAGGCTGCACAGTCAAGAAGAAACATCAACGGACCAAGAACAAAAACAAGAACACCATAAAATCCAAATATGCAACACTCCCAGACAGGGAACAAAATAAGTACCCGCCAACCGCCAATGGCAGGCAGATTTAAGGTTTGGCGACTAACAATGAGAGGTCTGCCCGCCACCTGGCGTGTAGTTCATATCGATACTCTTATTTTGAAAATCCTGTGCGGGTATCATTTCCGCCCCAAGCGCAGCTCCAGTCATAATATCTATGGCTCCGTCAGCTAGCAACGTTCGGCTCATATGATACTCTTATTTTGAAAAAACCCGTGGCAAATCCGCGAGTTATATCCGCCCTGTCCGTGCTTCTGCTCGCATTAAAGCCGAGCAGCGCTACACAGCAGTGCACCTATTTTGCGAGCCGAAATAAGTCTGGTGTTTTTTTCTCTCACAAGGGGTCAAATGCATCTAACATGATCGTCGCCATTCCTTTATGCCCACATCGCCCGAAATGAACGTTACGTTAGCATAAGCTAACAAGCTAATCCTGATCAGAGGCAGAGGCGCAGAGCCATAGAGAACAGCAGACAGTGTGGACTGGGGAAAGGGAAATGGGGGGGGGAATGAATGAATGAATGAAAACTTTATTTAACAGATTGCAGAATGGGTACAATACAGTACAGGGGGGGGGGGGCACTCTCCCTTTCCCTGTGTGTGTGTGTGCGTTTGGAAAGACGATGAAGTCACTAGTCAGGACTCAGGACAGGAGTATATTATAGTAAACTGAGGATTACTGAGGATGGACAGATAATGTTGATATTCAAATATAAAAAAGTTTCGAGAGGAGTGGAAGTTTGAAGACAGACTAGACTACAATATGATGCAGGGGTGGTGAGTTGAAACAGTGTGTGTGTGTGCCCCGACCCCACTTCTATGTTTCAATAAATTATTTGCATTTAAAACTATTAACGCTGACTCATTCCTTCAGTCCACTCAAAATTATGCTAATATTCCTTATGTTGTTTATGATATTAATTGAAAATAGCATATGAGAAATAATAACACATGGCGATATACTAAAAAGCTATTTATAATTTTTGGCTGGTAAAAAATCTGCCTGGCTGGTAGTTTTTCAAATCTACCAGCCAAATGGCTGGTAAGTCAAAAAGTTAATTTTGTTCCCTGCTCCCAGACTTTCCCCAACAAGATATGGAACGATTAACTAAAACCTGAAATTAAACACATATACATACATTAGGGCTGACCCCTATTAGTCGAATAGTCGACTAATCGATCGAAAGTAGCCGTAGTCTGCCAACCTCTTAGTCGAATCATCATTCTTTCCAAAAGAAAAGAGGCCTAGAAGCGTGGCTAACGCTAATGGCACGCATACCAGAGGCTAACTGCCTAAGAAAACAGGCACAGAGGCACTGAAAGAGGATTTCACCCATCTAATGAACACACTAGACTAGACAAATATCAAGATGTATCCATCAGTGGACCAATTGCATGCTTTTGCAGAGGACAAGAAGCCTTCCGTTGACTCCTTCAGACATTAAGCACCCCCCACAGCCCAAATGGAATGATAAAAAAATATACTTAAAAAAAAAATTATAATAATAATTTCATAGTCGACTATCGGCTAATTTCCGCCAATCATAGTCGACTATCCAAATCCTTAGTCGGGGACAGCCATAACATACATACATGGTATAGCAATAGTAACTAAGGTACATACAATTTTTTTTATTTTTTTTTAAATAAATAGAGCTAAAAACAACAACAAGAAAGCATAGGAAACGAGCGCTGGTATGAAAATAAGATAAAGGCTAAAAGTCAAGAGCTCAAAGTATCAGTCGTATTCAATACATCCACTCAGAGAGACAGAGACAGGGGTTAGAGAATCTCAAATAAAATAAACAGACATCAATAAAATAAACAGACCAATAAATTAAACAGACATCCTAACTGAACTAACCAGATTAAACTAAGGGTCTATCCCCGACCAGGTGCAGTCTGAAGGAGAAAGAGAAAAGATTGGTCTTAAGAACACAGCAACTTTTGGGGAAATTTGCTTATTTTCCATCTACCCAGGAGTTAGACAAGCAGATACATACCCTTTTCTTCTCTGTGCATGCATTAGGCTTAGGGAACAGCCCCACCGCTAGTCTAGCTTAGCGTCATTCACTGGAAGTAGGTGTGCCAGTGTAGCCTATAGTTCCCGACAGTCACGAAATACACTCCAAATACAACTCTAAAACGTTCCTGTAAACATGTTGTGTTCTGTGTATTAACCACATGGATAATAAATAAATAAAAAAGATTTTGACATTTTTGTTTTTTAAGCAGATATACTCTGACATTTTTTTGCCGAACCACTTCTGCCTGGGCGCAGTGATTTCATCACCTCAAAAGCCCTGTTGCTTTTGCAATCACACAAAGTTGGCGTGTTCCTTTAATGGTCGTGTCTTATAAATGGCCTTTTCCAGTGTTTAGCATTGTTTTATAGCAATGGGGGTTAGTATCAATGGGTCTGTGTCTCTAATTACCATTTTGGCGAATTGCTCTAATTCAGTTGAGACAATCTCCTCCCCCAGTGAATTAGGTCATTCTGATTTGACTCGCAATGCGACGTAGCAAGGAGCTGATTGTGATCTGATTGGCTCTGTGGTTGGAGCCACTGCCGGCTCTGTGGTTGTAGTCACCGCCCACAATCAACAATTCGCTCAACAGAGCGAGTGGAATTACTTCCTCAAACAGAGGGTGCCGACAGACAGCAGAGAACGAGCGCCCCCCTGCGGCGAAATTAATTAGTATCCCCCTCAATCTTTCTATCTCTCTCTCTGTCTCTCTCTGACTGTCACTCAAAGCGCTTATGGGCGGAGCCCAGCCCAAAAACTGCTTGAAATCTTGAAGTGGAAAAATGCTGCTTCAGAGTAATAGATTAGAAATAGAAAACAATGAATTCTTTTGAAAAAAACTTTACAGATGTGTTCCATAGACTCACAGGAATTGTGTAAAGTTGCCCAAATACTGAAAGCAATAGCAATGCATGTCCCCTTTAAGCAAAGATTTAGAAACTTTGACAGAGCAGGCACCCCTGACGACAGCCAATAATTTATTCCACAGGTAGGGAGAGCGGATAGGCAAAGGCTCCGTGGCCATCGAATTTCTTTTTTATCCTAGGAATTGATAGGAGCCCCGCATTTTGTGAACGAAGAGCACGAGCGGGCGAGTATTGTATAATGAGATTGGATAGATAGAGCGGTGCGAGCCCATTTAGAATTTTGCAAGTGAGGAGCAGCACTTTAAAGTCAGATCTGGCCTGGATGGGAAGCCAGTGTAGGGAGGACAGAATGAAATCTTTTATACGTGCATTAAAAGAGAGGGAGGAATCAAAAATGTTTTTTTTAATGGTGGAGCTCTGAGATACATGGCAAATATCAAGTTTGAGGGAGATGTCCTCAAACAGACCTCTCTGATTTGGGGGGCCAACAACTAGCATCTCAGTTTTATCTGCGTTAAGGAGCAGAACATTTTGCGACATCCAGTTTTTAATGGCAAGCAGGCAAGCCTCAAGATTCCATAATTGGGAGGAATCATTCGGCTTAATAGGTAGGTATCATTGCGTGTCATCTGCGTAGCACTGCAAGTTAATACCAAATTTGCATATGATATTGCCAAGATAGATACCAATTTCCTCTCTGAAAGCTATCCGGCTGCAAGCTAGCCTAGCTTAGCACAAATTAATAGAAGTGGATACAGACCAGCTAGCCTATCTTTTGGCCAAAAACCAAGGAAACTATAAAAGAAGGAAGCGTCATCACGTCACTGTGTAGCGCATGGACGCACGTTGGTGCCAAGTGTGGAAGTGTTAAGTTCGGAAGACATTGAGTTGAATGGGATCAGCCATCTCCTCATTTATGTCATTTAAACAGGTTATTACTTGTCAGAATTGTCAGAATCATCGCAATTTGTTGCATTGTTAACTAGCTTATATGTTTGATATTGGATGATGTATATTTTCTCAGATAGCTGGTATATTTCGAATTTTAATACAAGCTTCAATAGAATTGAGACCAAAGTCTGCCACCAAGCAGAGCATAGAATGCTGGTATTCTGACGTGATGACCCTTCTCTTCTTTTATAGTTTCCTTGCCAAAAACACCTCTCCAGGAGGTTTAAGCTAGACTAGTCATCTGATTCCATTAATTTGTGATAATCTAGGTTAGTTTGCAGCCCTATCAGAAAATGTAAACAAAGTAGTAATAAACCACAGGAAAAAAATACATAATGTATGTTATGTTATAACCATAAATAATATATTCTACATATTGTATAAGTAATATATTTTTACGTTTTTGTATCCGCAAAAGTCCAAAACAAATCACCACAACTGGGAGTCAAACCAACAAGATTGTAGTTGCAGATGAGTGCTCTCACTACTAGACTAAGACACCCATCTACCCCTGATACGAACACAGACATACTGTGATGATGGTTTGTTTTAACATTTAATGATTATGGTAGACATTTAGGGTTATGGTTAAGGTTAGGGTTAGGGTTAAGGTTATGATTAGTGTGTCTTGGTAGTCTTGAGGTAAAGGCACTTGCCTCCCATGTGAGTGTCCTGGTTTTTTTTTTCTCAGCAGGGGAACTCAAACATTTTCTGAAAACGTTAAAACATTTTCAATAATATGTAATATATGTACTTATTTGTAATACGTACACATTGTACATTTTCATAAATACGTCAATCTATTACTTGTGGCTATAATAACATAATGTGCAATATGTACCCTTTTCCTGTGGTCGATAAGTACTTTATTTACATATGGTAAGCGAGATGGGGCTGTGTAGCCAGACAGCTTTCTGCTGAAGCACAGAGAGGACATTATCTATCTTCTTATCGGACTCGGAAGACGGTAAGCGGTTCCCATTTTATAACATCTCACGTCCAGAATTGTGTCAGTGTCTATACTGTAGGCGGGGGGAGATGAAGTGGACAGAGTAGAGTGAAACCTAGTCAACGGGGCTATTCTCAGTGGTTCAGGAGGTAGAGTGGTTATCTGGCGATCGGAAGGTTCCCGGTTTGATTCCTCCCGGCAGCGTGTCGAAGTGTCCTTGAGCAAGACACTTAAACCCTAACTGCTCCCGATGAGCAGGTTGGCACCTTGCATGGTTGCCTCCGCCGTCTGTGTGTGAATGTGTGAGTGATTGGGTGAATGTGAGGCATAAGTTGTAAAGTGCTTTGGATAAACACGCTATATAAATGCATGGCAAGTATATAGCTGTGTCCTTCTACGGCTGGGAGTTGGCACAGCAGGTGTCCCAGAGTGAAGGTAGGATTCAGTAAAATGCCAAGTAATTAAGTTAACCAGGATTATTGGCTCTGCATGATGTCCTTTACCCCACACCGCGTCTGGAATGTGTCCGGGTCAGTGGATCTGGGAACCCCACACCGCGTCTGGAATGTGTCCGGGTCGGGACCGAGCGCGTGTGTGTGTGTATGTGTGCACGTGCGATTGTGTACTGTATGTGTCTGCTTGTGTGTGTGTGCGTGCGTGTGTGTGTGTGTGTGTATTCGCGTGTGTATGTGTAGGTCTGTGTGTGTGTAGCGATGGAGTGGTACTGTGTCCAGCTGCAGCAGATAGACCTCTGGTGGAAACTCTGAAAGAGAGAAAGAGAGAGAGACACACAGAGAGAGAGACATACAGAGAGAGAGAGAGAGAGAGAGAGAGAGAGAGAGAGAGAGAGAGAGAGAGAGAGAGAGAGAGAGAGAGAGAGAGAGAGAGAGAGAGAGAGGAGAGAGCAGTACATGAGAGATTCAGAATCATTAGGGATGTAGTGGTTGGAATGTTACCGTACGGTACATAGTAGGTTTGTTATCTACCAAAATACTACGGTATATGGTATTTCACGGTATTAAACCCCCCTTTTAATCAGGCGTACTGTGGCCCAACAAAAAAGTATTTTGCTTTAATGAAACATATTGAAATTAATTAACAGTAACCTGAACTGTAACCTGTAACATTACATTAGCATTGTAACATTATGTAAAAATATTCAACGCAGGCTGGGCGATTAATCACGTTTTATGGTTTTGGCTTGCAACGATTATGAAAACAAGATTATAAAATAAAATAAAAATTGGTTTTAGTTGAATTATATTTCTAATTCAAGGAAATCCACTGTTAAAAAGACAAAGTCAACGAGTAATCATGTTAAATAACCGCAACCTCAGTATTGACCAAAATAATCGTCATCATGATTTTTGTCATAACCGAGCAGGTTCCTCCTTATAACCTAATATAAGAACGTTTACACAAGGTTCCTCCTTATAACCTAATATAAGAATTTTACACAAGGTTCCTCCTTATAACCTAATATAAGAATGTTTACACAAGGTTCCTCCTTATAACCTAATATAGTAAGAATGTTTACACAAGGTTCCTCCTTATAACCTAATATAAGAAAGTTTACACAAGGTTCCTCCTTATAACCTAATATAAGAATGTTTACACAAGGTTCCTCCTTATAACCTAATATAAGAATGTTTACACAAGGTTCCTCCTTATAACCTAATATAAGAAAGTTTACACAAGGTTCCTCCTTATAACCTAATATAAGAACGTTTACACAAGGTTGCTCCGTTATTAACTAATTTCTTTCGGTCAGGTCGCTATGCAAGAAAGACAGCATGTTGACCTTTTAGTGAGATAACGTTAAATGTTCCAGCGCCCTGCAGTGCAACTACAATCTGCAATAAAAAGATTTAAATTTTAAAATTAAATCATAAAACAATTTAAATAAAGAAATATATAATATATATATCTATCAATCATCTTTATTAACAGACACAGGGTCCACAGAGTAAAAAACATACAAACATAATAAAGAAATTACATCACAATAAATAAAAACATAAACCAATAGCAGCTTTACAACAGGGCACTGTACCAATACTTCCAGATACAGGACTGGAACTTCATGTCACTGAGACTAGCCGGTTGAGGCAGCAACAGGATGATCCTATTCTGAGACACATTCAGACGACAGATAAATGTATACATCTGGTGTCTCAGCAGAGCACAACTAACCTTCTTACTGTCTTTTTACTATTACTATTATATTATCTCTTTCTCTCTCTTTCTCTCTCTCTCTCTCTCTCTCTCTCTCTCTCTCTCTCTCTCTCTCTCTCTCTCTCTCTCTCTCTCTCTCTCTCTATCTCTCTCTCTCTCTCTCTCTCTCTCTCTAACTCTAAATTTGATGTCCGATTATCACTACCGTGTGCGTGTGTGTGTGCGTGTGTGTGTGCATGTCATCTGTTTATATATCTGTGTTGGGCTCATTGAAACAGGATGATTAGACATTGACTGACACCATCTGTTTTTAGAAGAGTCGTACATTACAACAGATACATACATTGATCTCTTTGACTTTTCACTCATTGTATGGTTATCTGCTGATAAGATGAGCATGACAGGAACAGAGGGATTGCTGAGTCAGACTGCAGGACAAGGTCTTTTGGTCTCTTGATATCTTTCTTACCCCTACCATATCCAACTCTACCTTTCTCATTAATTTAGTCTCTAATCTCCATTTCTCTCTCTGTGTCTCCTCCCCCCTCTCTCCTTCCCTTCCTCTCTAGAGATCAGCAGTCAAACAAACTGTCAAAACCCAGTGGAATGCCTTAATCCAATTACCAGGCAGACTCGAAGATGACCTGTTCCATTAACACATTGACCGCCGGAGGTCGCTGTGGGCGTATGGCCGTTTGTGCCAGCGCTTTGTTCAATGGAGAGAATGCAGTGTTTGCGAGTGCTAAAACTATATTAAATATTATAGCTATGGATCTAATAACGTTGTCGATTGTCAGTGAGTTTCTTCTGGTCAACATGCAAAAAACGGATAATTTTTTCATCCGTACATTTCCGTTTTATACCGTGGTGAATATGAGTATAGTTTGAGTGATTCAGAGTAATCCCAGGAAAAGACGCGAAAACAGCCCTTTAGTTAAATCCACTTATCACGTTGCCATTTTTCGCCTGATTATCGAATCTTCCTGAAATCAACGCTAGATTATCGTTATTATGTCTCCTCATGCACGCATGAAAGGGGGCTTGTAGCGGGGCGCCCCTCCGTGCTGTGATGTGACCAACGGGAAACAGCACACACACATTCCACACAGACAGCTTCGTTCACGGGAGAAAAAAAGATCAGATCAACGCAAGATTGGATATATACTGTCCTTACCTTGTCTCTGATGTAATGCAAAAAAATAATCAAATTATCTGATCGCCATTCCAAGTACTGGTCGCGGTAGTCCGTCCCACGTTATCTGGCATTGCATATGAACGAGGTGGGGGTCAGCCTAGTTGATGCATCGTTGTAAGCGCTTGTCTTGCCGGAGTATTTAAACCCCGCCCGCACAGCTCAGCTCGGCCCAGAAAACAAACTACATAGTTTCAAATGGAGTGCAATAGCGGCTGCAAGGCGTTAGCTCGTCTGCGAGCTCAGACACATTCAGAACAGCCTGCACAGGCTGCTTCGATGGATTATGAATGGCAATAGCGAATAAAAGAAAAACGGATCCAATAACGAGTATACTCACCAAGCCTTCCCAGAGATCAGTCGCATTTTTTCCCCCTCTCCAAGACCTTCACAAGGCCTTTTTCGTATCCTCCCCTGCGGCCGTCTCAGTCTCCGTGCCAGCCTCCTACAGCTCTGATTGCCGGGTGGATCCCCCAGCCTCTCATCGCCTCGTTCCTCCCATTCCTCCCTGGAACAATTCGGCCGTGTTGACTAAAAACCCTTTCTTTTTGCAACAGAATCAACTCAACTTTCAACCGTAATATGGATCTAGTAAGCTGGGCATTTACAGCGATTGATCGCATATTCTCCACAAGGAAGCAGAATGTGGAAGATCCGCTCTGCCCACTCGGGAGCTATCAGGCGGGGATTGATACATATGGTAAATGGAATGCGATATGCTTCTTTCCTCTGGAGATAAATGTTGTTGAGGACTGGATCAGTACTCTGTACCGACCAATACAGTTTAGTATCAGCAATCAAAAACTGGTATCCATCCCTTTTTTTTTTTTTTTTTTTATTGATCTTTTTCCCCCTCCATTTTCCTCCGATTTTCTCCCATCCCAATGTTAGTTGTATGCCAATTCCCAATCCCTTCCTGGTCGCTGCGCACTTACCCCCCACAGTCAGATCATCTGGGAGAGTGGAGGATATCACATGCTTCCTCCGACACACGTCCAGCCAATCAACCGCTTCTTTTCACCTGGCAGCGCGGATCCTCCCTGAGAGGGCGTAGCGTGTGGAAGGATCACACTATCCCACTCAGGTCCTATCCACGCTTAGCAGGCGCCCTCTTAGGATGGCGCTGCTCCGACCGGTTGCCTTTCTGATCGCTCCGTCGAGACTGTGCTTACTTTTGTTAATTTTTATAGTTTTAAGAGTTTTATTTGCACCAACTGTTGGTGCATTATATGTGTATGACCGTCAGTCAATCATTGACATTGGATTAAGGAAAACTTACAGATTGGATTGCTCTCTGGATCGGATTGCTGAACAGCAGCAGTGGCCCGCCGAAATCCTTTGTTGTGGCCGAGGCAAGGAGAAGGCGCGACGACGTGGAAGAAGAGTCGGGGTCCGAAATAGATTGAGGTCCAAACGACACAGAACCACATTGCTCAGCATATTGTTGGCCAATGTGCAATCGATAGGAAATAAACTGGACGACATCAGAGCACGGATCCAATTCCAGAGGGACATTCGGGACTGCAACGTCCTCTGTTTCACAGAAACTTGGCTGTCTCCAGACGTCCCGAATCATGCAATAGAACCGGCAGACCACTTCTTCATTCTCCGCAAGGACCGGACGGCAGAAGAGTCACAAAAGACGAAAGGAGGCGGCATTGCCTTCATGATAAACAAGGAGTGGTGCGATTTAGGCAACGCAAAGGAATTGTCTAACCACTGCTCCCCAGACCTGGAGTTTATCACGTTAATGTCGACCCTTCTTTCTCCCGAGGGAGTTAACGTCCATCATCATGATCGGAGTATACATCCCACCACACGCGAACACTGGGGCCGCACTTTCAAAGTTACACGACGAGGTAAACAAACTACAGATAGCTAGCGTTGACGTTGCCATTTTGGTTCTGGGCGATTTCAACAGCGCGCGTCTTAAAAAGGTGTTGCCGAATTTCTATCAGCATGTGACCTGTCCCACCAGAGGCGAGAACATATTAGACCATGTATACTCGCAATTTAAGAATGGGTACAAGTCACAGGCTCTTAATCCATTCGGTAAGTCCGATCACGCCGCCATCTTTCTTTTGCCAAAGTATAAACAAAGTCTCAAGCGAACGCCGGTAGTATCGCGAGAGGTTAAGCGTTGGACCGTGATGTCAGAGGAGACACTCCAAGCTGCGCTTGAATGCACAGACTGGAGTGTATTCCGTGATAACACAGCCAATATTAACGAATACACTGAAACGGTGCTTGACTTTGTCTGTACTCTGGTAGAAGTACCTCTACCACAATTAGAATATACCCAAATCAAAAGCCCTGGGTAGATAAATCCGTCCGTGAGGCTCTGAAAGTGCGCACCTCAGCCTACAACACCGGGCTGGTGACAGGCAACATGGAAGAATACAAGACGGCAAGATACAACGTCAGGAGAGCAGTAATAGAGGCAAAATGGCGTTACAGGGATAAAGTTGAACTTCAGTTTGAACAGGCTGACTCTAGAGGTATGTGGCAGGGCCTCAGAACAATGACAGACTACAAAGGCACTTCCCTCAAACTGAACAGTGACATCTCCTTAGCAAATGATCTCAATTCCTTCTATGC
The DNA here is from genome assembly GCF_963971535.1 of Notolepis coatsorum. NCBI lineage: Eukaryota > Metazoa > Chordata > Actinopteri > Aulopiformes > Paralepididae > Notolepis > Notolepis coatsorum. The sequence goes on along the minus strand of NC_140179.1, from coordinate 48,775,403 downwards.
GAGGTTTGAGGCTGTGAATAACAACACCAGCCTACAAACCACGGCAATGGGGGGGGGGGGGGGGGGGGGGGTCTGCTGATGGAGACTCAGTGTTCAGGGTAACAGAGCATGAGGTGAGGCGGACCTTTAAAAAAGTGAATATCAGGAAGGCAGCAGGACCGGACGGCATCCCCGGCCGCGTCCTAAAAGTCTGTGCCGACCAACTGGCCCCGGTATTCACTGACATCTTTAACCTGTCCTTGGAACAGGCTGTCATCCCCACCTGTCTGAAGAAGTCCACCATCATCCCTGTACCCAAAAAATCTACGCCCGCTTGCCTCAACGACTACCGCCCTGTAGCCCTCACCTCCATAGCCATGAAGTGCTTTGAGAAGCTAGTGAAGGGCTACATCTGTTCCTCCCTCCCCATCAACCTGGACCCCCTGCAATTTGCATATCGCCCCAACAGGTCCACGGAGGACGCCATAGCCCATGTGCTGCACACAGCAGCATCACACCTGGACAAGAGGCAGGGGAACTATGTGAGAATGCTGTTCATCGACTACAGCTCAGCATTCAATACCATAGTCCCCTCCAAACTCATAGCCAAGCTCAGGGACCTGGGCTTGAACTATGACCTCTCTGCCAGTGGGTCTTGGACTTCCTGACGGGCAGACCCCAGGTGGTAAGAGCAGGCAACTGCACCTCCTCATCCATCACGCTCAACATAGGGGCCCCCCAGGGCTGTGTTCTGAGCCCCCTCCTCTACTCCCTGTACACACATGACTGCGTGGCACAGCGGAACAACAACACAATCATCAAATTTGCTGATGACACAGTAGTGGTGGGCCTGATCTCTGCCAGCGACGAGAGGGCCTACCTGGAAGAGGTAGAGAATCTGTCACAGTGGTGTCAGGAGAACTGCCTCTCCCTGAACGTCAGCAAAACAAAAGAGATGATTGTGGACTTCAGGAGGTCGGGGGTCAAGGACTACATCCCCCTCAGCATCGACGGGGCACCGGTTGAGAGAGTGAACAGTTTCAAGTACCTCGGAGCCCACATATCCGAGGACTTGACATGGACCACACACATTGACAGTGTTGTGAAGAAGGCACGACAACGCATCTACTTCCTCAGGCGCCTAAGGAAGTTCCAAGTCAGTCAGAAGATCCTTAGGAACTTCTACTCATGTACAATAGAGAGCATCCTGACTGGCAACATCACCTCCTGGTTTGGGAATAGCACTGCACAAGACCGTAGCAGACTACAAAGAGTGACACATTCAGCCAAACGCACAATTGGAGGGGGGCTTCCCACCCTCCAGAACATTTACAACAAGCGGTGCAGGGGGAAGGCTAAGAGAATCATCAAGGACTCCAGCCACCCGAACAACTGCCTCTTTGAACTGCTGCGGTCAGGCAAGCGATACCGGAGTCTTAAGGCGAGCACAGAAAGACTCAGAAGAAGCTTCTATCCCCAGGCCATCAGGCTGCTAAACGAACAATAAACACTATGCAACAACCATCAAATGCACACAGCACACACACCCACACGCACACACTCACTTAAACAAACAACACACTGCAGCACCCACTCTCCACACTTTAGATCACACAAACACACTTTATATTTATTGATAAAGGATTTGCACTACAACTCATACACCTACTGTAAATTGTACCTAAATTGCACCTCATCCCATTTCTGCCTTGCACTATATAGTATTGTATATTAGTACACTGCATAGTATATTGTATATTATATGGTAACTCAGTTACGTCTATTCTGCATCGAACATTGTACATATGTCTATACTGAACACTGTGACCTCATTTATTTTACTTCTAATTTACATGCTATACTATGTTATTTTATTTCATACTTATCTTGTCTTGCACAGTCTCTGGAGCGTAACAGTAAGAAGCATTTTGTATAAAAGTATTCTGTACTTCTGTATGACAACTATTAAAGAAACTTGAACTTGAAACTTGACCGAACTGTAGGAGTCGCTGTTTACAACGACCCGGACCCACCCCGCCAGCTTCTCCCACCCTCTAATACAGCCAATTGTATTAGTGTGAACGGCCAGCCAAACTGGTGACAACCCCGGAGCTGTGAGCTGGATTCGAACAGGCGAATCCAGCTCACAGCTTCGGGGTTGGTGACGAACGCAATCTCCGCTACGCCACCTAACCGCTGGTATCCATCCCTTTCTGTGAGGATTCGCCTGTCCCTGGACCTTTTTTCCCTGTCTCCTCTCCTCAACAGCCCCCACCCTTGCGAGGCTTTTTTCCCTGTCTCCTCTCCTCAACAGCCCCCACCCTTGCGAGGATTTTTCTCCTCTAACTTCACGCACCTGTTGGGAGTTTGCGATCAGCTCGGGAGAGTACTTGATTGCAGACTCCCCTCCAGTCCTGGTCGGGTCGTTCTGTATTCTGTACGCTACCATCTACTGCCGTTTCCTGGAGTGGGACATCGTCTTCGCTCTCTATACTTCCACGGGAGGATCCCTATGTTCTCACTCTAGACGTCGTGCCATCTTGTTGCTACCATCACCTGCCGCGTCTCCGGCCTCGGACCCCGGCTCGCCATCGCTCCCTATTCCACGGGAGGATGGCGTGTTCTCCGTCGGACCCCGGCTCGCCATCGCTTCCTATTCCACGGGAGGATGGCGTGTTCCCCTCGGACCCCGGCTCGCCATCGCTCCCTATTCCACGGGAGGATGGCGTGTTCTCATCCTGTTCCCCTCGGACCCCCGTGTGCTGCATTGCCCGTAGGCAGCGTCTGGTCTGGAGGAGGAGGATTCCTTGTGAGAGCTGAGCCGCAGAGCCCTACTCGGTTGTAGGGACGAAGAGGATCCCAGTTACCTTTTCCCAGCCTGTTCGCCCCGTTGTTCCGGGCCTCCTCACCGGGCCCCTGTCCCGGTGCCCGGCCTCCACCGTTGGATTCCTGTCCCCGTCCCCAGCCCCTCTCTCCGGGCCTCTGTCCCTGTCTCTGTCCCTGTCCCCCTCTCCAGTGCCCCTGGTCCCTTAGCCTGTTCGCCCGTTAAAGGCACAGTGCCGCCTTTTTGTGTTCTTTGACGTTTTTATGTTTTACCCCCTTAACCCCCTGAGGTCTAGAGTTTCTAGCTCCACCTTCTCAGAATATTCTCTTTTTTTTGTTACATAATGTAAAATTACAGATTCATACCTTCAAAATAAGCCATCAATTGTCAAATTTGAGACGATAGTTTTCAATCAATGTCCTATCAAACATTCTGGTACAGTCATTACCAATTTGCAGCAGGAGCCTCTGAAGAGAATTCAGTGAATTCAGCTAATGATAAGGGAACTACACTCCTTCCCAGAATGCAATGTGATGTCAATGTCAATGTCAATGACTAATTCACACCATGAAACAAAGGCCCAGCAGGGAACAATTACGGCTGAATGGGGGTATAGTGTGACTGATCAATACAGGCAGGCCTACAGCAACACACACTTTGATTTGATGCCATGCATACACACACTAGATAGACAGAGGTTTAGATATTTAGATAGATATATAATAGTAATATAATAGAAATAGAGAGAGAAAGAAAGAAAGAAAGAAAGAAAGAAAGAAAGAAAGAAAGAAAGAAAGAAAGAAAGAAAGAAAGAAAGAAAGAAAGAAAGAAAGAAAGAAAGAAAGAAAGAAAGAAAGAAAGAAAGAAAGAAAGAAGAGATAGAGGGGGAGAGAGAGGGATATAGAGGAAGAGAAAGAAAGAGGGAGATACAGAGGAGAGATGGAGGGAGAGAGAGGGAGATATAGATAGACATGAAACCTAGGTATGTAATTTCATCTTTCCTTGTGACAATATTGTCACCCACTGTACAAGACTGTACAAGGAATTCCTTCTGTAATGTACTGATTTCTTTTGATTTCTCTGTTTGAGAGAGAGAGAGAGAGAGAGAGAGTGTGTGTGTGTGTGTGTGTGTGCAGGGGAGTAGCTGGGGGGGGGGGGTTAGGATGATTCCAAGGGCCCAGCAAATGCCCCACATTTTTTTATAGTTTGGGGGCCCCACATTTTTTAATAGATTGGGGGCCCACAAATTGATTCTTTCATGGGGCCCAGAATCTCCAGCTACGCCCCTGTGAGCGCACCTTTCTACTCTAGAGAGCTGTCATCACCGTGATGCGCGCTTGAATGAACTGCGAGATAACTCATAACTCGTACACACACGCACTCTGTCTCTGCCATACAGTAGTTATGTTGTTTTAGCGCGACGTGGGTATATACACGGGCGAGGATGAAAAGCATGTTAGACTACTTTTAATACATAAATTAACGTTCCGTCGGGTCCCGTGTATTCTCGAGAATGATAATAATAATAATGCAGGACCTCTTCAGATTATATTATCAACGACAGACAGTGAGAAACACAACCCCCCCCCCTCTCGCGCTGAAGAATATGCATATTAGATCACTCAGTGATTAACACCTATGCGCTGTTTGTGTGTGCACGCGTCCATGTATGTGCGTTTCGTGACGCGATGTAGTTCTTATCGCAAATGGAGATTATTACAATCATACCATCTAGCAAGAATTAAACGTATTTACAAGTCGTATTAGGTTTAGCAAGTTGGGGGACGTATACCTTACATGTCAAAGCACTAGAAATTGCCATTTTTCTATTTTTATCGATTTCTGAAAAGATGTCCTTTTTGAGCATTTAAGAGGGATTCTAATTCTTTTGTTGTCCGCCGACGGGTTCAAAGCTCCAGCGTGACCCCTAAGGGTTAAAGGCTGTGTGCCGCTTTTTTGTATTTAATAAATAATGCCCTGTTTTTGGCTTACTCTCATACCTGTCTTGTGTTGTGCTATTGGGGTCGGTTTCAATCCATAACAGGACGACCTGACCCGACCCGACCCGTTGACGACCCCAGCCAGCACAGACAGTGTATTAGAGAGCCCCTGTTAGCTCCCCTGTTAGCTCCCCTGTTAGCCTCTTTAGCTCCCCTGTTAGTTCCCCTGTTAGCTCCCCTGTTAGCCTCTTTGGCTCCCCTGTTAGCTCCCCTGTTAGCTCCCCTGTTAGCCTCTTTGGCTCCCCTGTTAGTTCCCCTGTTAGCTCCCCTGTTAGCCTCTTTAGCTCCCCTGTTAGCTCCCCTGTTAGCTCCCCTGTTGGCTCCCCTGTTGGCTCCCCTGTTAGCTCCCCTGTTAGCTGTTAGCTCCGGCAGCTAGCGCAGGCTCTATGCTGATGTATGTGTTGCAGCTAGCATAGGCCCTGTTGCTAGTAATGCCCTGGCAGCTACCCTGTCCCTCTGCTAGCCCCACTTTAGGTGTAGCTTCCCCTGCTAGCATGGCCCATTTTTTTTGTTTGGTTGCTCTGTCATGTCCCCTGCCCGCTGTCTGATTTTTGGGTCGCCCGGTGGCTCCCGTGGAGGGGGAGGTACTGTGAGGATTCGCCTGTCCCTGGACCTTTTTTCCCTGTCTCCTCTCCTCAACAGCCCCCACCCTTGCGAGGCTTTTTTCCCTGTCTCCTCTCCTCAACAGCCCCCACCCTTGCGAGGATTTTTCTCCTCTAACTTCACGCACCTGTTGGGAGTTTGCGATCAGCTCGGGAGAGTACTTGATTGCAGACTCCCCTCCAGTCCTGGTCGGGTCGTTCTGTATTCTGTACGCTACCATCTACTGCCGTTTCCTGGAGTGGGACATCGTCTTCGCTCTCTATACTTCCACGGGAGGATCCCTATGTTCTCACTCCAGACGTCGTGCCATCTTGTTGCTACCATCACCTGCCGCGTCTCCGGCCTCGGACCCCGGCTCGCTCCCTATTCCACGGGAGGATGGCGTGTTCTCCGTCGGACCCCGGCTTGCCATCGCTCCCTATTCCACGGGAGGATGGCGTGTTCCCCTCGGACCCCGGCTCGCCATCGTTCCCTATTCCACGGGAGGATGGCGTGTTCTCATCCCGTTCCCCTCGGACCCCCGAGTGCTGCATTGCCCGTGGGCAGCGTCTGGTCTGGAGGAGGAGGATTCCTTGTGAGAGCTGAGCCGCAGAGCCCTACTCGGTTGTAGGGACGAAGAGGATCCCAGTTACCTTTTCCCAGCCTGTTCGCCCCGTTGTTCCGGGCCTCCTCACCGGGCCCCTGTCCCGGAGCCCGGCCTCCGCCGTTGGATTCCTGTCCCCGTCCCCAGCCCCTCTCTCCGGGCCTCTGTCCCTGTCTCTAGCCCGCCTCTCCGGGCCTCTGTCCCTGTCCCCCTCTCCAGTGCCCCTGGTCCCTTAGCCTGTTCGCCCGTTAAAGGCACAGTGCCGCCTTTTTGTGTTCTTTGACGTTTTTATGTTTTACCCCCTTAAAGGCTGTGTGCCGCTTTTTTGTATTTAATAAATAATGCCCTGTTTTTGGCTTACTCTCATACCTGTCTTGTGTTGTGCTATTGGGGTCGGTTTCAATCCATAACACTTTCTGATATATCATGTCATTGTGTTTTGGTTTGAGTACACCACACAGTCATGAATTACTATGAGAGGAACAAGGTCTACAAGGTACACTATACGACTAAGGTTCCCATGTACATGTCAAAATACTTCCCAAAGGTCAGCGAATACCACGACCACAACACCAGAGGAAGCTCAACAAATCATGTTAAATCCAGATTCGGCTCAAACAAGGGACTAAACACGTTTAGCAATTATGCCACATCAATGTGGAACGCCCTACCCACAGCTGTAAAGGAATGTGAATCCCCACATTCAAAACCGCTCTAAAAGAGCACCTACGGGAGGCTGCAATTCTAAACTGGTCACCGTAAATGTCCAAAACCCCCCACCCCCTCCTAATAGACAGTCTCCTCCCCACCGTATGTATATATTCTCTCCCCACCGTATGTATATATTCTCTCCCCACCGTATGTATATATTCTCTCCCCACCGTATGTATATTTCTCTCCCACCCACCCACCCCCTCCTAATTTACAGTCTCCTCCCCACCGTATGTATATATTCTCTCCCCACCGTATGTATATATTCTCTCCCCACCGTATGTTTATTTCTCTCCCACCCACCCACCCCCTCCTAATGTACAGTCTCCTCCCCAACGTATGTATATATTCTCTCCCCACCATATGTATATTTCTCTCCCACCCACCCACCCACCCCCTCCTAATGTACAGTCCCCTCCCCATTATATGTATACTCTCTGTCAGGATCTATGGGTAACAGTACTGTATATTTGCATATCGCTGCTGTCGGGACAAAACCTCATAACTCCATTTTTTGAATTTTTTTTTATTATATAAATCAACTCCGTAGATCATCCTCCATATGTGTGTGTGGGTTTTACAAAGTTTAAACAATGGGAAAGCATTAAACCGATCATCTGTCTAAACCTCCTAACTCTATTCACCCTCAAATCTGTGTTCGTTTTTTTCATCTGCTGAAAAGTTGGGTTTTTGGAGTTATGAGGTTTTGTCCCGACAGCAGCGATATCATATATGTCACAAATGTAACAGTACTATATACCTGTATGTCATGTATGTCCCTATGCCATAAATGTCATGATGTCATGTATGTTGTGTACGTCATAAATGTCACTATGAATTGAAAATGGGGGACCCTGATGTAAACAAGACAAACGTCTTTCTCTGGTCTGCATCCCCTTAACAATTGTGTGTATTGAGCCGTACTGTATTGTACCCATTCTGCAATCTGTTAAATAAAGTTTTCATTCATTCATTCATTCATTCATTCATTCATTCATTCATTCATTCATTCACAGTCGATCAAGGAGTTTATTGTGAAACTGAGGAGATCAGCCACTGGATATGTTCAACAACATGAACACGTTCAACAACATGAACACGTTCAACAACATGAACACGTTCAACAACATGAACACGTTCAACAACATGAATGAATATGAATATGTTCAATAACATGACCACGTTTAACAACATGAATATGTTCAACAGGCTGAGCATAGTCTATGCTGCCTTGTTTTGGTTTTGTTTGGAGTTTATTTGGTAAGGCTTTCTTCTATTTGGTAAGGCTTTCTTCAATTAATAAGCCAAACACGTTTTCTGTGCCTCTGTGTGTGTGTGTGTGTGTGTGTGTGTGTGTGTGTGTGTGTGTGTGTGTGTGTGTGTGTGTGTGTGTGTGTGTGTGTGTGTGCGTGCGAGCGTGCGTGCGTGCGTGCGTGTGTGTGTGTGCGTGCGTGCGTGCATGCGTGTGTGTGTGTGTGTGAGAATTGCTGCAATGTCTAAAAGAAAAGCCAAACAAATGGCCAAATATTGCTCTGTCTCAGCTATTATTGGCAGCTTAGCCACGTGGAGAAGGAGGTGCTATGTGTACCCTTAAGTGTTCAGTGCTGCTTGGCCCCGATACATTTGATTCCCTGTTTATGTAATATAATTTGTGGAACCAAATAAAGTATTAAAATGTGTGTGTGTGTTTTATCCAGCACCTTATCTTGAGTACTATCATAAGGCCATATGTTTTTAGTATGGGTGGAATGGAACCCAGAATTGCATTTAGTTTTACTGCATTATATTCAGTCTAAAAGCATTTCTACTGTGATTGATTTAAAGGGATAGGTCAGTTTTTTGGAACCCTGGCCCCATTTCTTACTTGCCGGATGGTGTTGATCAGTAGAGTCCTTTCTCAGCAGGATCCATGCTGCTCCTCATACTAATTCCGGCTAGTTGGCCACAAACCAATGCAGAGTCAGTGGGGTCAAGCTCCAGTCTGTACAAGCGGACGGAGATTCACTCCCAAAGTGCAAAGTAAGTTTCAGTGAGCCTCAGTCAGCTTGTACAGACAGGAGCTTGACCCCATTTGATATGCATTGGTTTGCGTGGCTATAACTATCCGACAAAACTGACTGAGATATAATACATTTTCTTATTCTTTATCTATAAGGTGTACAGTACCATTTTCACAATGTGGTAGTGGAGTGGGGGGGGGTCAATACAGCAATATATCGAGATATTTTGTGTGCCGATATTATATCAATACAGTGACGCCAAGTATTTTTTTTGAATAAATAATTATTATTTAAAAAAATGTACTGCACAAATTTTTTTTGGAATGAGGTGAACAGACTGAAAACGTTCTCTTTTAGATAAAACAGATGATGTATATACATTTTACTGCAGATATAGGGGGGGCGGTATAGATACAGGCAGTGGTGCAGTCGTAATATTGGAACTGCCCGGACGAACAGTGATTGGTTGCTTGGTGTATAGAGTTGCAAAACGTTCACCCCCCCCACCCTCTCTCTCTCTCGCTCGCTCTCTCTCTCTCTCTCTCTCTCTCTCCTCTCTCTCTCTCTCTCTCTCTCTCTCTCTCTCTCTCTCTCTCTCTCTCTCCCTCGTCCCTCTTTAAAGCGCTCCGTGGTCTGTTAACTCACCTGACTCGTGAAAGGAGCAGTTTTATTGACCCAGCGCAGGCAGGCAGCCCAGGTTTCTCAGAGCAATGTGAAAGCGCTACCTCTCACTCCGCTCGCCTCAAACAATGTGCTATTATAGCGTTCACTCTGTGTGAATTATATTGCCGCGGTGCTGGCAGATAGCAACAGCCCTCCGTCTCATTACTGTCCATATGAGCCTGTAAGGCCCTGGCCAAGCACAAAGGAGGGATTGAGTGATAAGCGAATAGCGGCTGGGCCAGGGTTGCCCCTGTGAGCCTATAGTGAGAGGTTCCACAGCTCAAGCCAACCCTTTGTTATGCTATCGGTATCCTATTATTATGCAAAGTCTAGGTGATAGAGATAAGTGCCGGCCGCCGGGTACTTGGCGCACGGCGCGACGAGTCCAGTGACAATTGTGAACGCATTTTTGTGTGCGCGTGCGCAATAGCGCGTACGCGATTGCGCGTACTTCTGCTCAGCGAACTACTAGGACGGTGTGGTACCCCGTCCACCCACCACTGCATCCCTGGATACAGGGGACATCATTTTCAGTTAAAAAAATCGTCATAATATTGTATCGTGAGGCCTCTGGTGATTCCCACCCCTGTGAGTGAGTGAAGCTGACTGCCTGTCCCCTGCAGGAGGCCTGCTGTGAGTGAGTGAGTGAGTGAGTGAGTGAGAGTGAGTGAGTGAGTGAGTGAGGGAGGGAGGGAGGGAGGGAGGGAGGGAGGGAGGGAGGGAGGGAGGGAGGGAGGGAGGGAGGCTGACTGTTCTGCCCCTGCAGGAAGCATGTTGTGAGTGAGTGACTGAAGCTGACTCTCTGTCCCCCTGCAGGAAGCATGCTGTGCGTACGTGCTGATAGTGACGGCGGTCTACTGGGTGTCAGAGGCGGTCCCGCTGGGTGCTGCGGCTCTGGTGCCGGCCTTCCTCTACCCCCTGTTTGGAGTTCTGAAGTCCAGCGAGGTGAGTGTGACCATTACCATTACTTAAAGGGGAACGTCACCCTGTTTTAAGAATTCACGTATGTTCTTCCTCTGTCCCGGGCAGTGGCGGCCGGTACATTCTTCTCAATGGAGGGCGCTATACCAAACATTTTGCAAACATGTACCACGCATTGGCATGTCACTGGCAGCGGACAGCTGACCAAGCGAACACTGACTCCCCACAACACTATCAAACCACCAACAACACACAACCTGTTGTCGATGTATATTCCACTGCCCACTGTCCAGACTCGAGACTGCATCACAACACACAGCATCGAACATCCGGCAAACTACCTGGCGATCTACCATCCACTTCTGCAAAATGCGGCTACGGAAAAGTACTGTCGTCGCCGCGTCGGCCAATCAGAGAGCATCTCCGCGAAATGCGGCTACGGAAATAAAAAAAACTGCTAAGGCTGCTTGCCTAGACCGCTTCAAATCGCGCCCGGCTTCCAACATAATACATCATATTTCAACGCACAGCGCGTTACGCACTGATTTGGCTGCGACGGATACAGCGATGACGCACTCAGAGCGCTATTGCGTCTAGCCCGGGCGAGAAATACGGCTAGGGAGAAATGCGGCTATGCGCAGTGAGTCACTTCCTGTTCAGGAAGTACTTAAAATGAGTAAATATTATTCATTTTAAACATGTTTATATTATTTATAGGGCTATAAAACAAATATATATATTTTTTTCTCTCTCTCTTTTAACAGGGGGGTCGGCGCCCAAGCGCCCCCAGTGGCCAGCCGCCACTGGTCCCGGGACAATTCAGTCAGTAAATGGACTGCATTTATATAGCAGCTTTTATCCAAAGCACAACTAATGCCTCACATTTACCCATTCACTCACATGCTTCCGGGAGGAGCCAGGATCGAACCAGGAACCCTTAGATACCGTGCGCTGTACCTCCTGGGCCACTGTTTGCCCCCAGTACTTGTGAACCTCTCTCTCCTAAAGCTAGAAAACAGAGAGAGAGAACCCTCCAGTCAGTGATGTAACTGGGATGTAAAATCTGACTCAATGAGGTTGTGAGCCCATAACATGTTTCTGTGAGGAATGAGCTTTATATTCTAGCATTGCTAGAAGGTCTGTACTAGAATTCAAACCTCATTCACCCTATTCTCACCACGTGCACTCATATCCATCCACCTATTCACCCGTCAAACATTGGCATACTCCTTTACACTCATACCAGTCATATTAGTCTTATTCTCTGTTATATATACACACGCATAATCGCATATTGTTTATACTGTCCATAGTGTTAATTCCGTTCATACCGATATAGTGTCTTCAGTACTCATATATTTATTTATTTGCTCATATATATTTATATACAGTCAGTCTCTGTCCTGCTATAATACTACACTGTTAATATGTCCACACAGCTCATAGTGTTCATATTGTTCACACTGTACATACTGCACCACTCACTTTACCGCTGTTGCCGCTTGTGGTGCCGCCACTTTACTGCTGCTGCTACCTACTTACCTTGTACTATCTTGTATTTTGTACTTTTTATATTGTATCTTATAGTATATTATCGGACTGTGAAGCTCTGTATCCCCCCCCCCCCCTCCCCCCATGCTGCTTTTGACACCTGAATTTCCCCAAGGGGATTAATAAAGGATCATCTTATCTTATCTTATCTTATCTTATCTTATTTGGGTGTAGTTTCCATCCTTTATTTAGCCAGGCGTCATACGTTTCACATAAAGAACATGAGGCATGCAGGCCACACCAGTGATGTCCACAACACCTCAAGGCAGGGTTATGTAAAACAAGTTTCAAGTTTCAAGTTTCTTTAATAGTTGTCATACAGAAGTACAGAATACTTTTGTACAAAATGCTTCTTACTGTTGCGCTCCAGAGACTGTGCATGACAAGATAAGTATGAACATAGTAAAAATTAGAAGAAAAAAAAAGAGGTCACAGTGTTCAGTTTAGACATATGTACAATGTTCGTAGACGTAGTTACCATACAATATACAATACTGTGCAGTGTACTAATATACAATACTATATAGTGCAAGGCATAAATGGACGAGGTGCAGTTTAGGTACAATTCACAGTAGGTGTACGAGTTGTAGTGCAAATCCTTTATCAATAAATATAAAGTGTAAGTGTGTTTGTGTGATCTAAAGTGTGGAGAGTGGGTGCTGCAGTGTGTTGTTTGTTTGAGTGAGTGTGTGTGTGCGTGTGGGTGTGTGTGCTGTGTGCATTTGATGGTTGTTGCATAGTGATTATTGTTCGTTTAGCGATTATTGTTCGTTTAGCAGCCTGATGGCCTGGGGATTATTAAGGGGGCGTGGTCTAAGGATCGGGGGAGTGGTCAACATCGACCAATGAAAGGTGGTCAACATCGACCAATGGCACAATCCGCAAGTCTCTACGACAAACGGTTCAAGAGATACACTGAGGGTGTGTGGCCTAAGGGGGCGTGGTCTAAGGATCTGGGGAGTGGTCAACATCGACCAATGAAAGGGGGTTAACATGGACCAATGAAAAATGAAAGAGGATATCCCTACTGAGTACAATGGCACAATCCGCAAGTCTCTACGACAAACGGTTCAAGAGATACACTGAGGGGGTGTGGCCTAAGGGGGCGTGGTCTAAGGATCGGGGGAGTGGTCAACATCGACCAATGAAAGGTGGTCAACATCGACCAATGGCACAATCCGCAAGTCTCTACGACAAACGGTTCAAGAGATACACTGAGGGGGTGTGGCCTAATGGGGCGTGGTCTAAGGATCGGGGGAGTGGTCAACATCGACCAATGAAAGGTGGTCAACAGGGGGAGTGGTCAACATCGACCAATGAAAGGTGGTCAACATCGACCAATGGCACAATCCGCAAGTCTCTACGACAAACGGTTCAAGAGATACACTGAGGGGGTGTGGCCTAAGGGGGCGTGGTCTAAGGATCGGGGGAGTGGTCAACATCGACCAATGAAAGGTGGTCAACATGGACCAATGAAAAATGAAAGAGGATATCCCTACTGAGTACAATGACACAACCCACAAGACAGAGGGCGCTGTCCAGCAATTCAGTACTGCAACACAGTGATGGGCAATGATGGGTTAAGTGGATGATGTCATTGGCAGGTCAGCTCAGCCATGAGCCCTGAGCCTCACAGCTGTTAAGCCTGAACCAATCAGCCATGAGCACAATGACTTGCATATTCTGAATTTTCTTTACATGACTGCATTGTCACGTTGATTAAAAGAAAACTATAAGAGATGAAGCGTTGTGACTCGCACAAGAGCACTACAACGAGTAGGCGAAGGGTTGTGTGCGATAATTGTGGCATTCGTGCGATATTGTGGCACTCCTTCGGCGATCGGAACAGAAGGCTAAAAAATAGTGTGAAAAATGTGATTTCTAGAGTGCGATTGCATGGCAGTCAATGGGGAGGAGAACCTTCAAACAAATGGTCGTCAGTTGAGATAGAAATGTCCAATTCCATTTATTTTTCTTTTGTGAGCGGGCTGACAGCCGTGTCATCGTTTTGATGTGTTTGTTTTATTTCTACGTCCAAAATTGAGATCACACTCGCAATTCACCCAAGGTAGGGGAAAAAAGATTATTTCAGCTGCTACACTCTAAATTGCAATGCATTCCCAATGGGACCGTAATTTTACCGTTTAAAGTCGATTCGTAGCCAGACAGTGCGGTGAAACTTTACGAGTTCGGAGACCGCTGTTGCCATAGGCAAGCCGCTCGTTTTGATACCTTTCACGTGTATGGGGCGCGAACGCTTACGTGTTGCAAAGTGTTTGCAAAATCGGTGGATCTCGCACTCTAAATTACAATGCGAACGCTTACGTGTTGCAAAGTGTTTGCAAAATCGGTGGATCTCGCACTCTAAATTACAATGCATTTTTGAAATTTTACCGTTTAAAGTCGATTCATAGCCAGACGGTGCGGTGAAACTTTACGAGTTCGGAGACCGCTGTTGCCATAGGCAAGCCGCTCGTTTTGATACCTTTCACGTGTATGGGGCGCGAACGCTTACGTGTTGCAAAGTGTTTGCAAAATCGGTGGAATAAAGAAAGAATAAATAAAAATAGTATAGATATCTATAGTGTGGGTGGCAACCTGGCTTCGCCAGGTCACCCACACTAACTATTGTATTGCACTGTAAAAAAAAAAAAAAAAATGTATATGTCTGCACTTTATGTGCTCATTTTATGTCTATTCTTTTGCACTATTGTATTGCACTGCACTATTGCACTATTTTACTCTGTCTATTTTATCTTACTCTTTAAATGGTTGGCTATTTAAAACATAATCAAACCATAAACAAGGTGGCCTGTTGGGATGGTAGATCCTAATGTGAAAAATTGTGATTTTATATGTCTGCACTTTATATGCAAATGTTATGCCTGTCTTTTTTCTGTTGTGAAGCACTTTGAGCTGCAGTTTCTGTAAAGGTGCTATACAAATAAAGTTTATTATTATTATTATTATTATTATTATTATTATTATTATTATTATTATTATTATTATTATTATTATTATTATTATTATTATTATTATTATTATTATTATTATTATTATAGAACTCAGTCACAGAGGTGGTGAGACAAACAATAGACAAACATAATAACACAATCCGAGGTTGGATGCAGGGGGGCTAGGAGAAGGCTACGGAGAAGAGATGGGTCTTGAGCAGGTAGTTCACTTAACTCAGTGGTGCCCAACCAGACGACCGCGATCGACTGGTAGATCGCGTGTTGATTTCAAGTAGACCGCAAGATCATTTTTATATAACACACACACACACACACACACACACACACACACACACACACACACACACACAGGTGCTTCAGAACATTTCTCAAGTTGTAGGCTACATACAGCTCTGCTCTCATCATGGCGGACAGAACGAAACATTCAAAAGTCTGGGTCTATTTGACTAAAGTCGATGCAAGTGCAACAAGACATTTGCCAGTAACTGCGCTGGTACTCGTCAATGTGGCCGGCGGGGAGCTAACGTTATTAGCCTGAGCTCCGGTAGTTGAGTCTCTCGAGTAGAGTAATGGCCGACATTCCGGAAGTAAAAAAACGAATAAGAGCTTCCGATTGGTTGTAAGAACAGCAGAGGTGGGTGCAAGCGGTGTGACCTAATTGGCAGAATCAACTGTCAATCAAATTAGTATTGTATGACTCTGACTTCAGCATCATGAGCATTATAAAATAAAACACATGACATGGTGGAATACCATAAACATATTTCTTGATGTTTCCTTTTTTTAAGTAAGTAAAGAGGCCTATGTTCATATCAGTGAGCACAATTTGTAACACAAAAAGAGAGACGTGTAGCCTATTTATTTATAATATTTTATCTGCCTGCATGCCCAACGTGAGAAGTTACAGTCTTGTCATTCTTGTAATTCCTACACTACACCGTTACAATGATATATAAAATATCATATTATATTATATACCCATTCAATATGCACATGACAGAAAATATTATATGCCATATAATATTTTCTGTCATGTGCATATTGAATGGGTATTACTAATACTATTACTACTAATATAGCCAAGGGTAGGTCAAATTTGGGCTGGTAGCTCTCGGCTAGGTGGCAAATTAAAATGTAGATCTTGGTTCAAAAAAGGTTGGGCACCCCTGACTTAACTCATTGGCTGCCAGCTATTAGCCTTATCCTGTGGTAGCTACTGCCACGCTGTAAACGATGGGAGTTAGTCACCTTGTTTGTAGAGCAAAATCTATATTCTATATTATAGCCATGGATACAATACTATAGTCATTTGACATTGAGTTTCTTCCGGTCAAGATGCAAAAAAGAGATAATTTTTCCATCCATACGTTCCTGTGTTATACCGTGGTGAATATAAGTATGTTTTTAGAGCTTTTCTGTAATTCATGAAATGCTTAGTTATGGCAGTATACGTCGATTCCATTGTAGACTTTGCCGTTTCTTGCCTGAACACGCTATTGTTCCGAAATAAAATCTAGATCATAGCTATTATGTTCCATCATGAATGCATGAAGGGGGGGGGGGGGGGGGGGTTTCTGATTATTTGATTGTCAGTAACGGCATTCGCATTGAACACTAAAAACGGTCATCAGCCCGATTGGTGTGAAAGCATTGCAGGATCAAGCAAAAATGTACGTCAAATCACCCTTACCTGTGGCCGGGAGTAATCCAAAAAGAATATTCCAATTGTTTGATCGCCATCTGCTATATCCAATGTCCATTTGCTCTAAGGCATAATTCACCACAACATATGGATCGGAGATATTTGACGGGCTTCGATGGAACCGGGACAACCGTTCGCCTCGCCCAACAAGGGAAAATGAGAGAGACTTGGGGCCATCCCACAGAGAAAGATACAAGGGTAGAAAGGGTGCTCGATACTGCAGTCTAGCGTGATGCGGCCGGTATTACACTTTTACATTGGCATGAGGATTCCCCATGTTAACCCCGAGTCAGTGGGCCTGTAATGAATAGAAATATTGAATAAAAGAAATAACGATCAAATAACGAGTATACTCGTTGTTGGCGTTCAATGATTGGCGTCCAATAACTAGTATAATCGTTGTTAGCAGTGAATGAGTTTTAACAGTGTCTTGACAATAAATATCAACATGTGTATTTTTCTCCTCTGGTAGAGAGAGCACCATCCTAAATGCTCACATAAAGTGCAGTGGTGAGTCCTCACTTGTTATAAAACGTAATCCAGGCTCACATAAAGTGTAGTGGTGAGAGCCCTCACTTGTAAAACGTAATGCAGGCTCACATAAAGTGTAGTGGTGAGAGCCCTCACTTGTAAAACGTAATGCAGGCTCACATAAAGTGTAGTGGTGAGAGCCCTCACTTGTAAAACATAATGCAGGCTCACATAAAGTGTAGTGGTGAGAGCCCTCACTTGTAAAACGTAATGCAGGCTCACATAAAGTGTAGTGGTGAGAGCCCTCACTTGTAAAACGTAATGCAGGCTCACATAAAGTGCAGTGGTGAGCCCTCACTTGTAAAACGTAATGCAGGCTTACAATAAATAAACAATAAAATCATTATGTAGACCCTGTGACCTTACACCTCTCCAATAACATCATTCTGCATTGAAGGTATGCAACTTTTGGAGGGGGCAGCAATTGTCTAGAGACGTTAGAGAAGCGGGCTTGCCTTGCTCAAGGGGTTCACTGGGTGGGGATTCATTCATGGTCTCACCGCCCAGGTTTTCCTGCCTGCGTCGCGAACCGGCGACGACCTTCCAGTCACGAGCCCGCTTCTCTAACCAACGCACTTGCAAAATAATTAGTGGGCCATGAGAACCGTGTCTCTTCCTTCCTAGAGAGAAACGCTGCCTGGCCCGTGGGCCGGTCGGTCCGTGTCGCGTGACACGTTAACAGTGAGGGGTCTAAATACTGTAAATGCCGAGGTAGGCGATTTTCCCCACGTGTCAGTTTGTAGTGATGTAGTGGAATATTACTCCCTAGCCGTACTGTAGCTACAGTGTGGGGGGATTTGGATGAAAGGACCGTTTATATTGGAATGCACATTTGTGCGTTTCCCTTTGCTCACTGTACGCAGCCGTGTGGGGATCTGGCTGAGACTGGCGAATGGCGATACACAAGCAACCTCTACATGCAACCTGGGTACATTGCAACTGAGTTGTATTTGAGTTGCATAGTTGTACTCCATGCAGCTAACGAGGCAACTTGTTTGTGCAACCGGCAACTGCAACTGCAACTGAATTATATGTTGTCTGTGCAACACTGTCCTTATGTGTTGTTAGCTATGGTGAGGCTGTGTGCGCGCGCGTGTGTGTGTGTGCGTGCGTGCGTGTGTGTGTGTGTACGCGGCACATTTGTTTGTACGTTTGTATGTTCCTGTCTTCTATATTCTATGGTGCCTTCTTCTATACCAGTATATCTGCATGCCTGTCTATCTGGATATATGCAGTCATATTTGTGTGCTTGTGTGTACACTGTAATGTTCATGTGTACATAATGCATGTTTGTCTGCATCTGTGTGTGTGTGTCTATTGCTTTGTGTGTGTGTGTATATATGTGTGTTTGTGTATATATCTGTGTGTGTGTGTGTGTGTGTGTGTGTTAGACCCCTGCCAGGTCTTGGATGTTTAGTCCTAGTGGCAGGAAGCCAAGCCCAGTGTTACTGAGTTCACCTCGGGGACGGCAAGCAGTGAGGGTCAAAGCCACTGACAGGAGGAGTTCAGCCAGGTTGTACCAGGGGTGCCTTGTTGCCGTCCCCCTTTTAGAACTCAGAGGTGTCGTGACAAAGATATTGATGGAAAGAGACCCAGTCAGATTCAGTGACTCCTAAACCTGCCTATAGAACCAGGTCTGTGAGAGAGTCATGGGGTGTCAGTTTCTTGATATTATCCTTGATTCCTTCCTATGATCATTTCAAAGAATGTGATAAAAACAGACGAGAATCCTCCCTATACCATTCATACTTTGGGCCATGACAGGAATTAGATTGAGCTTTTACTGTTTGACATAAATATTGGAATAAAAACCTTTTTGTTAACGAGGCCCCAGGTCTATGAATGGCCTGGTTGGACTGGCCTGACACTTTCTTTAATGTTCCCACTTGAGCACTTCCAGCCTCTACAAGAAATAGTATATTTGGATAATGTTGGAACTATTTGAGGCGAGATGCTCAGGCAAGATAATCTATTTAGTTTGCTATGGTTAAAGTTCAGACACTAGGCTTTTGATATCTGTGTTGAATGTTGATACTAATAAATAGAGAAACTGGTGTCTTTGCGGTTGTCATTGCATTTGACATATCTGTGATGCTACTACATAAAAGCTTGTAGCATGTTCAGACGTGACTCAATGCTTGGTAGTAAATATTAGGTATAGTAAATGTTTGGTATAGTAAATGTTTGGTATAGTAAATGTTTGGTATAGTAAATGTTTGGTATAGTAATGTTTGGTAGATGGTAGAACACATTTCCCATAATGTTGGCATGTTCCAAGAAAATGATGGAAATATCAAAGTACTCTTTTCTTTGTTATGGCGGTGTCTAGAGAACCCAAGATCAGAACACAGGTACAGGAGAATGAGGCAGTTTAGGATGTTTAATGAAGCCAGGGAAGGACAAGGGGTAGGGGTCTTATGATGAAGTACAGGGAGCAGGAGGAGAGACAAACAGGCAACGTGGGTCGTGGGTAGGTGAGTTCCAGGGGGGTGCAGGCCGGAGGGTTGAGGTCCTGCACATCAGAGAACAGGGCTCAGGATGACGCAGGTTATGGAGCTCGCAAAATCACACGATACTAATTATATATATGTATAAATATTGTGTAGAGGTCCAGAGAAGAGTCCTAATACCACGTGAGGCAAAAACAACACTCGGACCAGGAGTGGCAGGGGTGCAGGCCTCTTATCCTGGCTCTGTGAGGACGTGAGGGTTCTCAGGTGTGTAGGCCAGCCCAGGTAGGCAGAGTGGTGGTGAGGTGGGAACAGGAAGAGACCCATATAAGGCCATGGAGACCTGCTGACAGAGAGAAAGGCCCTGGCTGTGGCTGTAACATTCTTAAGGGCAGTCCCTCACTGTACTAGGCTATTTGTTTACAGGCAATATCATTTGTACTTCTCTTCTTCCCGCCTTTCCTTGCTTAGCTGCGTTACATAAAATGCCTTGTGGGACCAAAGCACATTGACACGCAGTGACCAAGCTGCCTGTTAGTGGGGCTGTACGCTCCTTGTGGTCTCCTTCACTAAACATGACCTTTTCACTCTGTTTACCTCTCTCTCTCTCTCTCCCTCTCCCTCTCTCTCTCTCTCTCTCTCTCTCTCTCTCTCTCTCTCTCTCTCTCTCTCTCTCTCTCTCTCTCTCTCTCTCTCTCCTCTCTCTCTCTCTCCCTCTCTCTCTCTCTCTCTCTCTGCCTAATGTTCTCTCTCACTCTATCTCTGCCTCATGTTTTCTCTCTGACTCTATCTCTGCCTTGTTTTCTCTCTCTCTTTGGTTCTCAGTCTGGCTCACTCTGCTGTATATCTCTCTTGCGTTCTCACACTCTCACTCGCTCTCTCTCCCTCTCTCTCATGTTCTCACTGTCTTTTACTCCATCTCTCTCTCTCTGTCTCTCTCATTGCTCATTCGTTTACTCTACCGTCAAGTATTTCATAGTCCAGAGTAGATTAACAGAACAAAACACCAGCTGTTCTATTGACCTGACTCAGAGTCTGGAGGTCAGCGTGAGGTAATGGTTGAATATACTGTAGTACAGTACATACTGTAGCATTAGCCTGTGGCCCAGTTGGCAAAATAGTACCAGGAGTATCAGGAGAAGTCTGCTCTCTCCGCCGCCATCTTGATACAAGACCTGACCCAGAGCTGGAGATAAATCGAGATAAAACTATTGTGAAAATCCACTGTTAAATATAAGTTCAATAAATACATGATGTTTCCAAAGTCAAGAAATCATGTAAAATAATCGTGATCTCAATATTGACCAAAATAATCTATTTTTGCCATAATCGAGCAGTAAGTGTGGCAGGTCGTGCTGGTTTTTCTGTTATTGTTGGAAGGGCAGGACTGGCACCGCTGTCTTGCTGCCACTGGTGTTCTCTGGATCTAGTGGAGGTTGCAGCCTGCAGCTCTCTCACCGAGTTGACAGAGCCAGGAGTTTGGGCAACCGACTGACATTGTTCAATGTGGGTATTCACCAGTGCCTCTCCCCAGCTCCCGAACTGCAAATCTATTGGTCCCAGGGGTCATTCTGAGGATGTTCTAAGCTTGGGCCTTCGGTTTCATAAGGGATCTTGGACCATGCCATCTCACCATTCCTTGACACGAAGACCTCTTGTTGTCCTCCCTCATCCAAGCCTACTTCCTCATCAGATGTGTCTTCTTCATTATGTTCAGGCAAATCTTCTTCAATTTCAGCCTGATCTCTTTCCTCCAAAGCCTTGTCTCTCTCTCTCCTTATTCTTATTTTTAACTAAACAATGTTTTATGAACTGTCTGAAGTTGACCCCCCCCCCTTTAGCTGGAGACATTGAATAATCAGTAACTGAAAGAAATATTTACAACAGTATTACATAACAGTAATAGTATACATACCGCCATGCTGTTTTCCCATCTCTACTCAATGGCGCCAGCGTTATTGACCATTTTAGCGATGTTTGCGGACCCATCGTGTGTTCTGTATTATAGCTATGGAGACAATAATATGGTTCATTTGACAGGCATTGTTCATAGTCCAACACTGACTAACCAGGTCATTTCTACATACTGTAGTTTGTGCGCTATTCCATGCTAAACATCGCCCCTTTCCAAAATAATCCAGTATTTTTTCATAGATCGCGAGATAGGGCGCGTTATATACATTATGCCCAAATCATTCAGGTTGCTCACCTGAAACTCCAAATACTTCCAAATCAAAGGTATATACCATATACATACTGTATGTGTCTTCACAAAATCATCAAGGAGGGAGGGTCGTTTTAACTCGAAACTGCGATCGTTACCAAAAGCATGTTTTAGGTCCGGTAAAATACGACACTGTGATCGGTACAGAAGCATTTTTTTTTTTTTTTTTTTTATATTTTTTTTTGGCGTTTTTTTTTATCGCTTTATTAATACTGGGCAGTCCAGTAGAGAGAGACAGAGGAGGAATGGGAGACAGAGTGGGGGGAAGACATTCTGCAAATAACGACAGGTTCGGGAATCGAACCCGGGTCGGCCGTGTCACGGCTGAGCGCGCTATGTGGTTCGCCACTGGGGCGCCCCAGAAGCATGTTTTAGGTTAAAAAAAATACCAGCAGGTTACCTAAGATAGACCTTACCTCAGTCAGAAGGTACTCCAAAATGAATAAATCCCAGTCTTCCTATGGCGATCGCAATTACTCGTGTATATTGGGCATGGCTACCATACGTGAAAGAATAGGTCTGAGGCACCAAATCTCCTCCCGATTGCTATGTCCTGATCCACTCCGAGGCGGAAGCAGCCGGAGGTAACACAGTACTGGAAGACAACTGATATCCCCAGTTCAAAAGGTAGGCGATACTGCTACCTAGCGGGATTCGATTGTCATTGCAATTCCAAAGTAGGCAGCTGTGCCAGAGAGACCCACACAGCTCCGAGCGAGTGTTTAGAACAGGATCAAAGGAAAAAGATCAAAGGATCAAAACCAGAGAAAAGTCAGGTTGATGCTCAACGGTTGGCGACGAAACACGACTTTTCTCGGGTTTGGCGGCCAATGTGTTAAGCCCTAGCTATATTTTCAGAATATGTGCCTAAAAGTACATACCCAAGTAAATGGACGATTGGCTATGTTCTTGGTATCTAGGGACATCTATGGACCTCAGGGAATGTATTCAGAAATATTGTGTCTGTTTGTTACTATGCTTGAGTAAATTGTAATGAACCAAAGAATATATATTTTTTATGGTGAACTAACATTTTTATGCTAACATTGACCAGACATGAAAAATGAGAGAGATTGATAAATCTCAACCCGGTACCGGGCCGATCGGGTTTAAGAGATTAATCTAATCTAATCTAATCTAATCTAATCTAATCTAATCTATATAATCTAATCTATTCTAATATGTGTGTGATATTCTGAAAACAAAATCAGCTTTATAGAGCAGAAAAGGTTTAAGCATGATAGCCTACTTATGAGTTTAGGAAACTAATCTTGAATAAATGCTCACGTCTTTCCTACAAACTCATACTGGCCCATGTTCAAGATCTAATTTCTAAAGTCACGACCACCATGTTCGCCGTTAACTCATTCCCCGCCATCCTTTGAACACCAACCACGTATATATATACGTTATTTGATAGTTTTTCCTTTTTTTAAATATTATATTATTATAAACATTATTCATCCTGGGACCTCGGTGTTACCATAGGGCAGTGTTTCTCAAAGTGGGGGGCGCCTTGAGATTAAAAAAAAGAAACGATTTTTTTTTATTACAGAAAATTATCACTAAAGTGCTATCTGTTGCAGCTGCACTGTTCTCCATGAAAATACCATATTTGGATAAGTTTGACCATTTCTCAAAATCTGAAAATCATTATTTAATAAAACACAGAAAAGGATCACCAAGTTACTCTGGATAAAAAATTACTTTACAGACAACATTGAGACAAAGCTTCCTGACACACTCCATCCAAACTCTTGGAAGAACTCATTGAAATCTCATCTGATACCACCTGGAGAGATAGTTTCAGAGTGTGGTGCTGAGTACCAAGTATCTCATGATGCAGCAGTTAAGGTGTTGATACCATTCAGCACCACATATCTGTGTGAAGCTGGCTTTTCATCCATGACAGCTCTGATAACAAAATATAGGGCCAAGTTGAGCCTTGAGGATGACATGCGTGTTGCCTGACAGCAATAAAGACTGTTTGCTTATTTCCTATGTTCGCTTTGTAAATTCCCAGTCACTGAGTGAAGATCTGCTGTTTCGCAAATATGTCAAAAACAGAGCGACAGCTGATGAGCTCTTCAAAATGATTGACAGTTACCTGACAGAACATGGACTGAAATGGGAGAACTGTGTGGGCTTTTGCTCTGATGGTGCGCAGGCCATGGCAGGGAAAAGGAGGGGGCTACAGGCGCTCATCAAGGGGGTTTTGCCAAACGCGCAATAGACGCACTGTAAATTCACAGAGGCGCCAGCATCAAGACAGCTTAGCCCTGAGCTGAATGAGGTTTTGACAGAAGTTATAAACGTGGTAAATTTCATCAAAATCCGACCCCTGAAAGCGCGCCTGGGCCCCGTTCCATGTACCGGGATAACCGAGTTAGCCGGATAACTTTAGCTGGATAACTGGGTTAGCCTGACTTTCCGATTTCATGTACGTGGATTTCCCAAATCACCATGACAACATATCCAAAAGTTTGAGCCTGCTCGAAAGCAGAGTTCAAGTTCAAGTTAGCCTGAACTATCGCCACGCCCCCGCAAAGAAGTGACAGCCCGTTTCCTGAAACTATTCCCACAGTCTACGATCTGCATTATACCATTCTGAATTACGTTTTTGTGCTCCATTCTTCCAGAGGGGGCTTTTGAAATGTAAAATAGACCCAAAATGCTGATATTAAATTCACTTTGTCCTAAATAATGCACGTTATATATACCGTGGCGACGGTGGCGCTCGCTCGTGCGATGTACACATGATGTGGTTATTTTAATTGTAACTGGGATTAAGATGTCTGATGAGATGCGCTGTTTGACGGATTTGAGAAATTGAATGAGCCGTTGACGTCACATTAATGAATGAGGATAAAGAGATAAACTTCATTCAAAACAAAGGATATTCTAAACACGGGTCTCTCGTTCATTAATGTATAAACAATGAATTTATCCCATCTGGCCCAGTGGCCCAGCGGTAGTGCTCAAGCCTCCCAATCCACCGACCGGGGTTCAAATCCCCGTGTTTCCAATATGATTTTTTTGAATATAATATTAATGATTATACGCCAAAGTAGCCTGGTTTTAAGTTAAAATATTATAAATCTACATGCATTGAGGATGTCATTCTTTATATAGCTCTCAACGTGCACCAAATTGAATTATTCCTATATTGCAAAAAGAAGGACACCGGTCTTGAACCCGGGTCGTCCGTGTGGAAGTCAAAAGAACAACCCGTTGGACCACATTGGAGATAAGTTAAATATTGACTATACATCAATCAATGGGCAAGAAAGCCGTCTCGTAATTCTGTATAACAGTTAACTAGTTATTTTCGCTAGCAAGATCTCATTTGATTATTCAATCCAGCAGGCAAGTTTAAAGAAATATAATCTGATTGATTGAGGTAATGAGGGACTTAGAATTAGCCTATAGATAACGCATTTAACTTGTCGGCGAGGCGATTGAGCCTATTGCAATCTGTCAATAAAGTCTTAAATCAATTAATCAATCAATGCCGTTGAGAATCAGGGTCTCTGCCATCGATACGTGCTGGCTTTCCACCTAAAACGGGAGCGCGCATCTAGCCTGACTTGAGCCTGACTCTCAAGTCTGGCTTGAGTTAACGAGACTGAATCCTCCTTTGTGAAACAGGAAAATCCCGGCTTTGAACATCGGGTTAACTGAAGCTGGATAATGGACATGTTGATCGACTTAGTTGAACCACGTACATGAAACAGGGCCCTGTTCTCTGCGCTGTGTGAGGAGATGGGAGCTGACCATTCTGCAGTGCTGTTTCACAGCGAGGCAAGGTGGCTCTCGCGAGGGAAGGTGTTGTCAATACGATATTGGTGTTATTTCAATAAATTTAAACATGGCCCATTTCATGACTATTTTTTTGGTCCGCCAAAGGGGGGCCTGACAGAAAAAGTTTGAGAAGCACTGCCATAGGGAATGAGTCTGAGATCGCCAAAGTGCAATACCGGCTGCGATAAATGCTCCCGATGCATGATGTGTGGTGGATTATGTTGGCGACACGATCGACACCAATACTGGGACTCGCAATCAGATAATTGGCATATTCTTTTTGGGGAACATCCTAGTGAAGGTAAGGGCTATATGATATCAATCCTGTGTTGATCCAACCATGTCTTCACCCCGATCGCAACATATGTGTGTAATGTTACTCCACAACCTATGCCGTTGGTGACGATCAAGGCATCAACCCCCCCCCCCTTTCATGCATTCATGATGGAACATAATAAATATGATATAGATTTGATTTCAGAATAATAGCGTGTACAGGCAAGAAATGGCAACATTTATAGTAGAATTGACGTATAAGCCTATACTCAGCCTTTCGGGAATTACCCCAGACCACACTATAACGATACTTATATTCACCACGGTATAACACGGGAATGTATGAATGGATTTTTTATTTTTTTTTCACATATTGAACAATAGATAGGTGATGTCAAATGGGCCATAGTATTGTATCCATAGCTATAATATAGAATATAGTTATAGGCTAGCTCTACAAACAAGGTGACACACTCCTATCTTTTAAAGCGTGGCAGTGCTAGAACGGGGCCCCGTCTAATCCCTGGCGGTCAATGAGTTAAAAGATACTTACATTCAGTCGGGCGGTCAGGTGGCGTAGCGGAGATTGCGTTCGTCACCAACCCCGGAGACGCTAGGATTCGCCTGTTCGAATCCAGCTCACAGCTCCGGGGTTGTCACCAGCTTGGCTGGCCGTTCACACTAATACAATTGGCAGTATTAGAGGGTGGGAGAAGCTGGCGGGGTGGGTCCGGGTCGTTGTAAAGAGCGACTCCTACAGTTCGGTCGGGGCGCCTGCTAAGCGCGGATAGGATCTAAGTGGGATAGTGTGATCCTTCCACACGCTACGCCCTCTCAGTGAGAATCCGCACTGCCAGGTGAAAAGAAGCGGTTCATTGGCTGGACGTGTGTCGGAGGAAGCACGTGATAGCCTCCACTCTCCCAGACCGACTGTGGGGGGTAAGTGCACAGCGACCAGGAAGGGGATTGGGAATTGGCATAACGACTAACATTGGGATGGGAGAAAATCGGAGGAAAAAGGAGGGGGGAAAAGATTAAAAAAATATATATATATATATATATACTTACAGTCATTCATTTTCGTATTGATTTGGAGTCGTAGAAATATGTCTAATAATATTTGGTTGTGTGTATCTGGAGAACAAAAGCATCGCCATGCACGTTTGTATTAATTATCTCCGTTACCAGTAACTGCATTTGTCATACCATGACAACCCATGACAACCCATGACAACTCTTTTGAACAGATAAATGATAGGTTATCAATAAATCAGCGGTTCTCAAACTACGTGTCGTGACCCAAAGTGGGGTTGTGGGTAGGTGATAGTGGGGTCGCGCATTGGCAAGTAATTCTTTTTAAATCCCTCCTTTCTGTCATTAATTTCTATGCTACAGGCGTGACAGGCGCGGTCCTTTTCCCAGTGCCGCGCCTCGCGTTTTAGCGCTCTCTGCGGCAGCGTTTTTGGGCGGAGCGCTCCCAGCGCCTAAAGTTGAAACTAGTTCAACTTTTGGAAAGGAGCGCGCTCATCAATGTAACTTTTTTCGACCGACCAATCAACATCGAGGAAGTGGCGGAGCCGCGGCAGTCACGAGATTCAGGAAGACGCTCTGAGCTTTTTTTTTGTGCTTTTTTTGCTTTTCAAATCGGTCCGCCTTGAAAAAAAAAACGTCCGCTATGGACACAAGCCCTATCTCATGATAATGATTTAAGACAAGCTTTCTCTAAGCTAATGTAGGGGAGCCCTCACTCTCATGGAGCAGCCGAGATAATTGTGAAAAAAACTCTTTCTTTCTCTTGACCAGCTGGCTGAGGGGACTCATCTCTATGTTGGCTCTGCATGGCTTGTTGATGGTAGGAGGGGAGGTCACTAGTTTTAAGATGCAGAAACAATTTGATGGCTCTTCTTTGAATGTCAATCAGAAGAGGCAATTGGCCAAGTTACGCTCTCTGCATGCATTATTTGGAGTTTTTCTTTGAACTTTTGGAATGTATTTACAAAATTCACTGTGAAAAGTTTAAATTTGACGTTTGTCCAAATTAGACGATTCCTGGTTAGCCAATGAACCCCACACCTCACACCTTGGTTGTATTACTGATTTGAAAAATGTTCAGCCAGATTCAAATTGGAATATCAATTTGGATAGATTTTGGAATAGCATAAAAAAAAGCCCTACTTGCCTTTAGAGCTGTTCCCTGCAGAGCTGAGTTTTAGTCCTAAATTATGTGTCTCTCTCTCTCTCTCTCTCTCTCTCTCTCTCTCTCTCTCTCTCTCTCTCTCTCTCTCTCTCTCTCTCTCTCTCTCTCTCTCTCTCTCTCTCTCTCTCTCTCTCTCTCTCTCTCTCAGGTGGCAGCAGAGTACTGTAAGGACACCACTCTACTGCTGATGGGAGTGATCTGTCTTGCAGCCTCCATAGAGAAATGGAACCTCCATAAACGCATCGCCCTACGCATGGTGATGGTAGCTGGAGCCAAGCCTGGCATGTAGGACACACACACACACACACACACACACACACACACACACACACACACACACACACACACACACACACACACACACACACCACACACCACACACACACACACACACACACACACACACACACACACACATACACACACACACACACACACACATGGCCGCCTAGTTATAGTTGAAAGTGGGGGTGCAATCTTTTTTTTTATATTATTATTATTATTATTTTTTTTTTTTTTTTTTTTTTTTTACTTTTGGGACAGGCAAGGGGGTGTGTGGAGGGGGTCTGGCACGACCAGATTTTTTTATTTATTTAATGAACCTGTATGTGCAATTTCCTGCAATATAGAGCCTTCAATCTTGACCAATAAAGCTGCTCTTTTCACTATAAAACTCAGTTTATATTGCAGTATGATAGCCAATTACTATAATAATAATATATTAATATATATATATATACTGTATATATACTGTATATTGATTTTTCGCTCATTTATTTTTATTAAATCAATCTCCTTTCAAATAGGCCAAGTTTTTAATAAGAAAGAGAAAAAAGATATATTTCCATTACCTGTAACTCTTGTGTCTCTTTCTCTCCTTCTCTGCCTCCTCCCTGAGTCTGCAGTGCACAGTCATGACATCGATCTCAAAAAAAAAAGTAAAAAAAAAAAAAAAAAAAAAAACGTCACTAGAGGCCCACGGGCCGCGGCCGTCGTTAATCCGGCCCTGCTCGTCTGCCATAATAGCGAACGTTAACATTTGCAAACGAAGTTATGTCATCCAGCTGACACCACATATCTAGATAATATGACAATGTTAGCTAGCGGCTAGCACTAAAGCTAACGCCAACCAGAGAGAAACGTTATTATTATTATTATAAAAAAAGTAAAAATAAAATAAAAAAAATCGTCACTAGAGGCCCACGGGCCGCGGCCGTCGTTAATCCGGCCCTGCTTGTCTGCCATAATAGCGAACGTTAACATTTGCAAACGAAGTTATGTCATCCAGCTGACATCACATATCTTTCATTGTGCTGCCCTCTTTGTTGACTTATCAAAAGCATTTGATACAGTTGATCACTACTTACTTCTAAAGAAACTATCTACCATTGGGTTGGATGATAATGCCTGTGTCTGGTTTCAGGATTATCTATCTTCTAGGCGGCAGTGTGTGAAGTTAGGTCAAGCACAATCTGAATTCTTGGCCATGACTAAAGGTGTGCCACAAGGTTCAGTTTTGGGTCCTGTCCTTTTTACAATTTATATTAATGATATTGTTTCTTCTTTGTATGGATGTCATGCCCATTTGTATGCTGATGACACAATTGTGTACTGTATTGCAGACTCTGTACAGCTGGCCTTTGAGAAATTGCAACTTTCCTTTTATGCTCTACAGGATGCCCTTACTAGTCTTAAATTGGTTCTTAATGCTAGTAAGACAAAGTTTATGTTATTTTCAAGAGCAAGGAATATTAACTTTGATGATGTGAGGATATCTACTGTCAGTGGCTCTTGTATAGAGAGAGTCACTGAGTATAAATATCTTGGCCTGTGGCTCGACGAGAAATTAACATTTAAGTTCCATGTGGAAAATCTTGCCACTAAACTGTGACAGAAAATTGGTTTCCTGTACAGAAACAGATCCAATTTTCCTCTTATTTAGTAGAAAAAGAATTGTGGAATCAGTCTTCTTATCAGTTTTGGACTATGGTGATGTAATTTATAGGCATGCTGCGGCATCAACTCTTAAACCTCTGGATTCTGCATATCACTCAGCTCTTAGATTTATAACTGGTGACAGATATGATACTCACCATTGTGTCCTGTATGATAGGGTGGGTTGGCCTTCTCTTGCAGAAAGGCGCAATAAACACTGGTATTTATTTATTTTTAAAGCCCTTATTGGTAAACAACCTGTTTATATCTCCTCACTGTTAGATTGGAATATTGGAACCTATTCAACTCGATCGAATGACTGGATGGTTCTTAGGGTTCCTCAAGTTTGTTCTGAGCTAGGGAAGTCAGCCTTTTCCTTTGATGCCTCTAACTCATGGAATGTCCTTCAACTCACGCTAAAATTGGAGGTTCTCCCTTCCCTTGGAATGTTTAAATGTATGATTTCAGACCATTGTGTGACTACCTGTAACTGTTTTAGTTGATATTTTAAAATGATTTTTTAAACGTTTTTAATTTGTTTTACTCTGGTGTTTAAATTTCTGTGAATATTGTTTTTATTATGTACTGTACAATCGTCGTTTCTGTAAATGAGGGAAACCTCAGATGCTTACGATTTTAAATAAAGGTTGAAATGAAAATATCTAGATAATATGACAACGTTAGCTAGCGGCTAGCACTAAAGCTAACGCCAACCAGAGAGAAACGTTGTTATTATTATTATTAGAGGATTTACGGTATGACCAGATGGCATTTCGGGACGTGAAACACTTTTATTGTATTGCGTGGTAGAAGTTCTACCACTCAATAGTAAAGACATGTCTAACATAAAAGTTTGTTTGAACAACTTACTTAGTGGAAAAGCCTGGCTGTGCCTAAAGTGTTCACGCTGCCTGGCCACCACCTTATTACACCTGGAGGCTGCAGCGCTGTGCGCCGCGCCACGGTCTGCCGGGGAGTGGGAGGCACTGGATCAAACCATATGGGGCAGGGGGGGGGGGTCGCAATC